>NC_134499.1:22460456-22760456 GCF_040206685.1 Ascaphus truei
CACACACACAATTCAACACACAAACACACACAATCCAATTTTTGAAGTATTGTACTATATGTTGTGTCACTTTGGATGTTGCGCTGGGCATTTCTGTTTTTGTTTGTGCACACAAAATCCAATACACACACACAAAATGCAACACACATTTACCTTTCTTGTGGTCTGAGGCCGCCGGCCCCGGCTCTCCCCAGTTCCTGTGGGTCTCTCTCCTACGTTGGGTCTCTTTAGCTGCGTGCCTGCCTCTCTCTCCCACGCCACATCTCTCTCCCGCCTGTGCACACTGGAAGCAGGGCCAGCTTCAAGCGCGCAGTGGCAAAAGAGAGGGGGAGAGAGCGTCAAGAGGCCTATTAGAGCTGGGGAGAGCCCGGCGGCTGCGGGGGGGCCCCTCAGCCGACGGGCCCGGGCTCTTCCACCCCTCACCCCCCTGTCGGTGGCCCTGTGTATGATTTAACTTTATATTAAATAAGTATTTACACATTAAATAAATATAAAGCCTAGATACGAACAATAAAAATTCCAATGCCTGTCAAAATCATCAACTTGGCGTGCGCCCTAAAAAGTCTAGTAGTGTTAGCACAGAAGAGGCTATGTATGAACCAAAAATGTATTTGACGCAGCACAGATATTTCATTATATAGCTTAACAAAATGTATTATACTAATAATAATATTACACTAATAGTTTACACTCCCTAACATTAATTATAAATTAAAAAATACACCATTTGTTTTCATTTCAATTGTATCAGTCAGCGTAACGCAATGCGCCACAAATAATGTAAAACAATAAATTATGCATCACGTGCATGAAGTCTTCATACGTACTCATACAGTACATACTTACTGTACAATGCTCATTTTATAAAGGTTTGTATTACATTTAGCACAGACATTTTCAAGCACAACAAATTTTTTAAATATGATTTTTGGTATATAGGCCCCATATGTAATCAAAGAAAACCTTTAATATATTTAAATGAGAGTTTTTCCTTTAATACCTATGATGCATATTTGTTGCGCCAGACTCGCTCCACGTGCCTTGATACACAGGCCCCATTTTGATTGGTTTCGACTTTGTACAAACCACGTAAAAGAGTATTTAAACTCATGTAGAAATGTCAATTTTCCTGCATTATGACTGTGTAAAGCCTCCTTTTGGGAGGTTTCTGTGTATTTTCCCTCAACAATGAGCTACAGTATGCAGCTATCCAAACAGCCAGCAACAGAATCCACTTGATCAGCATATAAAATGTTTGCCTTGTCTATGATTTACAATACAAATATGTGAACGGTTGGGTGGCTGAGGGCTGAGCAAACTTACTTTTGTTCTCACAAGTTTCCACAGCTAAGGAACAGGTTGGTGAACGAAATCCTCATTTTGTTGAGATGCTTAGGGAAACCCTAGAATCATTAAGAAAGGCCCAGGCCAAGTGCAGCAGCAGCGTCAAGATTAAATCTGATTGACATCCATACAACAAGTTTGTAATGATTTCAAGGGTGATATTTGTAAATGCTTTATAACATGACATTAGTATCGGTGATACAATATTGTGAACAGTTTGCACAGGGATTCAAGGAGAATGTACAGTATGTACTGTAAGAACTAAATCTGATAAGCAATACAATGGAGGACAATTGTCCTTATTCTGTAAGGTCGGCCGATCCGTTGCCAGTGCACAGATAGCCCTGTTGGCTTCATCAGTGCTGTTTTGGATGATTGAACATCTATGGGAAGGTTCTTTAATCAGATACATCTATTTACATGTCTGAAGAATATATTCATTACGATTTAACTTCTGTGTAGAGATGGGTGACAATTTCGTGCAAGTGGAGAACATGGGACATTTATGGCTGGTGAAGATATGAAACGTCACCAAGAACCAACTGCCGCCAATATATCTTATTTGGGAAGCACAATGACATCATCTTTTGCAAATATTTAGTGAAGAAAGACTCCTGGGAAAGTTGACTAATATTTGCATAAATAAATCAAATAATTATTTCTGACTCTCTTAATCAACACATACGTTTATTTCTACTTCTATTATTTACGTTTGACACCGAACTCGTCAAAATCATAATGGAGTACTGTAGTTCCTCCTGCTCGTTCCTCCTTCCCTACCCCACTTGTGGGAAGAAGGGGGTCCCCGAGCTGAACTGCATTTCTGTTCCAGGGACACCGTAGTTCCTGGTAACATCCTGTTGAGGAGAAGCAATGTATCTTGGGAAAAGGGGGTCACCGGAGCAGAAATAAACACAGGACAGCTCCGGGGACCCTGTGCTTCTCACCTATATATAAAAACAGGGAGGCAAAGGGGAACTGCTCCTTTAAGTTTCCTACTCAACGTTATTTACAAAGCAAAAATATAAATATATATAGAGAAGTGGGCCGATGCAGTTATTAATAAATGAAGACACCAACTGTTATGACATTTTACCTTTTCCAAGTATTTATGCAGCACAAATATTGTGTTCAGCGTTTGAGACAGCGAGTTGACATAAAGCAGTGCACTGATTTAAATGTGCTCAGGTTTTCATTTCTGGAGATATTGTTTAGTAAGAAGGTTAATTATGTCACATTGCTTCAAATGAAAAATAAAGGCAAGTGCTGCTGGTTTCTGTCTTGAGTATGTGCAAGCATTTAAATCAGCGGTGTTATTCCTGTCGTGCCGAATAAAATTGTGCAATGCAGCTCAAGAAATACTCATCTTTGAATTTTTTCTCCTTACGTCTTCCCAAGATACTAAACAGTACAGATTGCGCAAAAACTTTGCCCAAGGTTGCGAAGCAGGTATATTTCCCCCTTCTTTAGCCACAAAAATAAGTTGTGACCTTATCAGAGTTCGTAGACGATTTCACCAATTTCGGTTAATATGCTAATTTGCAAAATTCGCTAAAATAGCTACATTTGCTTACACAGTTATTTGAGATTTGCTTGAAGCAGAAATATGGGTTTAATTTTGTTTTATAATGCCAGCTCTGCGGAGCCCCTGCTTCCAGAGATACTTACCTCCGTAGGGGATGCTGGTATCTCTGCAGTCTGTGATACTATGTGCCTAACATAATGGCGGCATTTACATTTCCTGTGTCATGCGGGCCAATAGGAAGCTGTGACATCATGCAGTGAGTCTTCCTATTGGCCCACATGACCGGGACATTTATACTGAAAAGAGATACCGGCGCCCCCTACAGAAGTAAGCATCTCTGGAAACAGGGGGTCCCCGCAGCTGAAATTAATGCAGTTCAGCTCTGGAGACCCCCTGCTTCAATCCTGTAACAATGGGGAGTTCTACATTAAACACACACACCATGTTTCACTAACTGTCGGGTAATACTCATTTGGTGGCATTATTAGCACTTAGGCTTTGGTGCAATATTTCACAATGAATCAAACTTGCCAAAAAAAATGCTACAAAGTTTGTAACTGCATGTTAGATAGTTTTGCACATCTCTACTAAGCAGCTCGGTCAAATGTGTATATATTAATGTCCTTTAATACAAAGCAACTGTGTTTCGAAGTCTGGCATATTTTTATTAAATGCCATATTATTGGTGTGAATAAAAAAGTTGCGATTTTGTATTCAGTTTCAGATTTCTACCCAGTTTTGCTTTTGTGGATGAAAAACTGGCTGTGAGCTGCAGATAATAAGATAATCACAGCGAAAAAAAAGTTATTTTTACTTGGAACCCTATGTTATTGTGAATGTAATAATCTTAATTTTCACAGGGAAAATGTTAATGAATAAAGCCTTAAAATTTAAATCAAGTTAATTCAATTGTTCTTGAAAAAAAAAAGACCTAAAATAATATATATATATTTTTTTACAAATGACCTGGTATCCGGCGTCATTTGATGCTGTGTTGCCATGGCAACGCATCACCCGAAGCCGTCGGAGAGAAGGTAAGTGAGTTACAGAGGCCTAATGCGCTCCGTGGCATTTACTTTAAATGCTTTTGGGGAAGAGAGCGGGACCTCTGTAACCGCCGCCGCCCCCCCCCCGTTTGCGTACCCCTGATCTTACGTACTACACTGCTCAGCTTAGTGCTCTAACGAAACATTTCCCTGATTGATGCTGCATGAAACATTCAAAAGCACAACGCTAAATAATAAAAAAAAATCAGTAAGGAAAAAGGTGGCATTGGTGTTGTGTAAATAGTATAATATGAAAATGTAGAAAATACAGAATAATAGAGAAATAACATTTGACTTCTACACATGAGGACTGAAAGTAGGGGTGCGGGAGGTGTAAGGAGGGTGCCGGGGGTGCTGTAGGTGCGGGTGATATGAAACAATATATTCAAACTCACAACCAGGGTTTTTTTTTTTTGTATTGACACATCTGGTGCCATTTTTGTTTTTGTTCCAGTAACACCCAGGTTTTTCAGCCTGGAGACTTTGATAAGTAACCCACAAAAAACGTATTTAAGGTTCGACTTGTAATAATAATACCTTTTGTGTGCTTTCCCCCTGCAGCTAGTGCAGGGAAGCTGGGGGAATCAGGACGCCTTCACTGGTAGGTAATCTCATTACTGCAGAAGACTGCAGCTGAGTTGAGTTAAGGTCAAACAACATATTTGAATTGATAAGTACTGGCAGGCTTATCCTTGATTGAAAACAATACTTTCAAAATCTACCGTTACAATGTGTTTTATTAGGGGAAAGTATCCAAGCCGTCGGACAGGTTTCAGTAAATGGTGTCTCATGCAACCAATTGCAAAGGAGGTAAACATGTATAATTGAAGCCAGACTTAATATGGACTTGAATGCCGAAACTGTGCACAGCAGAGAATGTTCCACGTGAAAATAAATGGCATATTTACAGTGCTCTTCGTCATTTACTTGAAACTTGTGTTTTCAACTACTCTACTAGTAACATATTGTAACCACGCTCTTCCCTCTCTGGAGACTGATCTCCAACTGAATGATCAAAATTGGTCACGAAACAACGTTTTCTTTGCCCTTTGTATTATACACTCACAGAGCTGGATCCACAAAGCTCTGTTAAACCAGGGATCGTAACGGGTCGTCACCTAAAACAAGAATAGATGTGGTATTCCTGGAGGTTAACGTGTATCCTCAAAGCTAATTATATACAGTACAAAAAACAATGGCCAGTGTACATGTCCTTCGTATAGGCGTCATGTCACGTGATTGTATCATAATGTTGCCTTATTTTCCAATAATGTGACTTTATGTATGTCTTGGCGTGACTCAGATCCAGACCCTGAAATAGGTGTTTAACTCAAGTTGAGAAAGAAAGAAGAGGGAAATAATGCTGGAAATAATTATATGGCTCTGATCCACAAAAGGGAATGGGAGTAAAGGCTTGCTAAAGCTTAGCACCCTTTGGGGACCTCGGCCTATGTTGGTTAACTCATACTTTAGTGGCGTTACACCCATCTATGTCCTGTAAAAGTCCTTTTCATGGTCTAACTCAGGGTTGCGCAAACTGGGGAGCAAGATTATTTTTGGGGGGGTGTGGTGGTTACAGTGGCCCTGCCCTCTTCCCCAAGGCATTTCAATTAAATGTCGGGGGACAGTGCAAGGCCTGCTTCGGGAGATTCAGCCGGCTTCGGGCGATACGTCGCCATTGCAATGCGGCGTCAAATGATGTCACGTGACCCTGCTGCGTCATTTGACGCTGGCACACAGGTAAGGGGGGGCGTGAGCACTTGGGGAGAGCGGGCAGGGGGGGCACAGCACCAGAAATGTGAGCACCCCTGGTCTAAGTGACATAATGCCAAGGCCCATAACCACCGATGGGTGCTAGGCTTTAGTAAACCTTTACCCTCATTCGTATGAATAGCAGCGTTTTGTGAATCTGGGCCTAAGTCCCCAGGTTAACTGTAACAGACTTTTGGGGATTTCCAATCATGTAAATCTAATTTACATGTCATTATCAACAACGTCTGTTATAGTTAATGCAATGCTCTTTACGGGTGAACACCTGACCTAACGTTCTCTGATGGACTGGTCCTGTAAAGATACACGGTTAGTCCTAATATGATTTTAAGTTTGGTTAACGGCCTCTAGCGTTGTCGCTTAACAGAGCTTTGTAGATCTTTAACACCGTTCTTTTTGCAGTGGAGGTCAGGGGTAAGCACTCCAGTTCTCAGGAGCTACCAACAGGCCAGGTTTTTAGGATATCCCTGCTTCAGCACAGGTGGCTCAATCCGTGGCTCAGTCTTTGACTGAGCCACGGATTGACCCACCTGTGCTGAAGCAGGGATATCCTGAATACCTGACCTGTTGGTAGCTCCTGAGGACTGGATTTGGCCACCCCCGGTGTAGATATTCATGTAGGTTTGGTATATTGGCAGATGAAGAACCGAAAACACTGAATAGTATTATAGTGACACAAGTGTGTCTACCCTTCTGATCTGTTGGTTGCCAGAAATAGCTCAGTGTCTCGCACTATATATTCATCATACTCCATGTACATTTCTGAAAACAACACTTAAATCTCATTTAAGATAACACTGGGAAGTCTGTGATCCAAATGGATATAATACCTGGAGATAATGGGAACATTTCACCCAAAGCTGGAAAGAAAGAAGGGCGCCCTTGTTACAATGACAAAACTTTATGCGAAAGAAAATTCCAACCGAGTTGCAGCAATATCTATTGTCTATGAAGAAAGCATCTACAAAGAGAGTCCACAGTGAAAGTTACTACAGAAACAACAATGGGAATGGGTGTAAAATTGTAAAACAACAGGGTATAAAGTTGCATAAATTGCCAATGTTCCAGCAATTTTGTGACAGCGTAATGATTTCTTAAATTCCTGCCTGAGATTACCATTTGCTGTAACAGTAAACAGATGAGAAGCTCACTCGTGTGAAAGATAAACCTTTTCACTACAAGCAAACATACTACCCTGTAGAGCCAATCATAATTTGTGTTTTGAGTTTCAGTACTATTTTTACTAATGCCTAAGATCAGTGTTCCTCTACCAAGAATGGGTATGTGCTGGGAAAATATATTTTACAGATGGTAAAAACTATTAGAATGTGTGCCAGTTCAAATGTCACTGCAACTTAATCTGGCATGGATACTACAATCACTAAAGTGACAGCTGCAGAAGTTTTTCGAACAGCATGAGGTACCGTAGTGTGGCCAAGTGAGGTTTTGTGTTATTGGAAGCTTTTCACTTAAGCCCAGCTGTTGCTTCTGAAGGAACATATCCTTTCTCAAGGTAGAGCATGGTGCCATTGGTCTGTGGCGTGATCCAGATATATTGCCTGTATGCTTAGATATTCAATATCAATATCAAAAGTTATTACAATCAGCAAATACAGTACATTGCAGAAATGTGAAATAACAAATATACAAATGATAACACTGGGATCTTGAGACTGCAAATAAGGAATTGCTAACCTATGCTTGATAAATGTTGCTTTGGCCAACAAGTAAAAACGTGAAGAAAAGAAGGGGCAATAAGGAGAGGAAAAGGTGGAAGGCCATTACAAGTCTAGTATTTTGTTGGAGACCGACCATAGCAATCAATTTCCATTTGTGTTAGAATTTGATTGCGGTCATTATGAACCATGTCACGCCACTGTTCTGTGTTCTGTCTCCCTATGATAAAGATCATTATGACGCGCACGCTAAATAACATCCAACATACTATAACCAAAGTTATCCCATGATGAAAATGTATAATCTTTCCAACAACAAGGTAAACCACAAAATCAGTCTGGGCGCACACCTTACCTCCCATTATCCTCCATCACATGCAAGTCCTCTTCATCCTATTTAAGGTAGTCTGACCAAGAAAAAAGATGTCATCATAAGATTACATTTCACTTATCCTTCTCTCAGTGAAATCTCAAGACCAGCATGAGCTAGAAATTCTGGAGCAGAAGAAGAAGATAATCTACAATGACATGTAAAGATATCAAAACCGCCAACATGCTTCTCTCACCAAAACAGTATTTACTGTTAAATATAAACCTTCCTCACTGACACATCTAACTGAGCGGTGAGCTGTGTCACACCCCAAGACTATATGAGTGTAGATAATCTAAAGTGTTATACGCTGTAAATTGTGCCAGTTATAATATGCACCATTAACAAAATGCCATGCATGCCTCACCAAGCAGTTTGGGGAGTTGATCTATGGACCAGTAGGGTTAAGAGCTAATTAACACACTTCATAGTGATAATGTATAGATGTTTTCTGTGTCTCCTCTTTGCAAACATCAAATACAGGGCCACTGAGCTGATAGTAAAACATGTTGTTGTGTTTTTACAGGTCTTTGGAACTTTGTGATTTATGAGTAGGACAAGTATTAAACGGCCTCAGTACAGCCTCATGTCTAGAATATAAATATTATATATCGTCATTGTAGAGGTAAAACTCATTATGTGCATTTTTGGCAAAAACTCACTAAATGCACATCCTGACTTGGAATTTCTTGCTATTTCTATTGAAAAACTCATTAAAGACGCCTAATCTTAAGAACTTGTCATATCAAAATACGTTCCTTTTTAAATACAGAATTGCTCCTGTCAAAAAGGACATTTAATCACTCTTTCCTCTTTACTCAAAGAATGTAGTTAATGTCTTTTACGCTATATATATATATATATATATATATATATATATATATATATATATATATATATATATACAGTGGTTGACAAATCACCAAAAAATCTACTCGCCACACAAAAAAATCTACTCGCCACCTAGTACCAAACGTGTGCTGCTTGGGCCAATATTTACTCGCCCGGGGGTTAAATCCACTCGCCCGTGGCGAGCAAATGTATAGGTTTGTCGAACACTGTATATATATATATATATATATATATATATATATATATATATATATATAAAAATATATATATATATATATATATATATATATATATATATATATATATATATATAGGTTATGGTGGGTAAAAAAAGTGACTAAAACCCTCCACAGTAAAGCATAAAGCAACTGTAAATATTCCTGTATATTCATTTGCATGTCTTAGACAGGTCTGCAACCCTGTCTTTCACCATTATCACCCAGCAAACAGCACTTCCACTGCAGCAAGGGATTCTGGGAAATGACATGCAAATGAGCACACAGTGCCACCTTTTATCTCATGCTCACATTACATGACTCCCAGAATCCCTTGCTGCAGTGGAAGTGCTGTTTGCTGGGTGATAATGGTGAAAGACAGGGTTGCAGACCTGTCTAAGACATGCAAATGAATATACAGGAATATTTATATATTATAATTAGGGTTTATGAGAGTACTCACAATAGTGTCTTCAGACTTCTATACTGTACCTACTGACATAGTGATCATTACATAACAGGGCCAAATACATTTTTATATACTGGTAGAGCTATCATAGATTTCTATAATTCTCCACTCAGACATTAATACAATATACTGTATATCCCAGTTATTTGTGTATTTCTATATGCAACTATGTAGACTGTAGAGCAATGTATTCAATGTCCTTTAAACACACCTTTGTTTTAAAGCTGGAAACACACATTTTATATGATTTAAGAGGAAATATGATCATACTTCTGATGCATGAAATAATTCTGATGGTCTCTAATAGATTTTGGGCCTCATGCAGAGAGCATAGAATTTTAAAATTGGCGAATTTCATAAAAAGTAGCTTTTTTGGAGAGTTTTATTCTCCATATGCAGAAAAGTGCGAATTCTGCTATGTTTAACATGGATGCGTGTGGCGAGTTTAAATTGGCGAGATGCGCGCTTCAGAAACGTGTAAAAACAAATTCGCGCCTTTTTTTTCCCCTTTACTATAGGCGGCGAGCGCCATCTTGCCATCTTTTCCTGGCGCGGCAAAAATGCGAGAATCGCGCCATTTTCTTGGCGCGAACAGCCGCTACATGCCGTTCGCACCTCTCTGCATTCGGAGAGTTTTAAAAATGGCGAGATGGAGGTTCTCGCCAGCCGCGAGGCGAGTTTTAGCAATAGAAAAAACAAAATGGCGCGTTTTTCGTAACTCGCCATTTTCTGCCGGTTTCTGCGTGAAATTGTACAAAAAATGGCGAATTTCGAAATAACGATGCTCTCTGCATGAGGCCCTAAGTTTACAGTATGAACTTTAAGGAAGGTTGATTCCTGTTAGTATACATCGTAACTATGTTGGAACTATTGTTTCAGATTAAGATATTAACTATAAAACTATTGTCTAAAGTGAAATCCAAACCATTATTAAACTTTCTTTCTGAGATGCAAAGTAAGTGTTACTGTAGCCAGTATTAAGGATCATTTTCTTGTCTAAGTGAAAGGCGTGAAAACATTCTCTTGGAATGTATTTCTATTCTGTTGTTTATGTTACCACATAAATGCCTCATAATTATAGTTTTTTTCAGTAATTGTACTTACTTATAGTATTAAAAATAGTCTTGCCAAAGTCTATAAAGCCAGCATAATTCCCTGATTCACGACTGAAATTTAAACACAGGCAAAATCTTGTTTACAATACAGGGAAATAATGGATAGCTAAATCCATTGATCAAATGAATTAGCGCTCATTAAGTCAACTGGATAAGACATTTTATGGTTTGGCTTGCAGTCAGGAGTTCCCACTTTGAAAGGACTAATGCAACCACCAGTATTATCCATTTTGCATAATTATCAGCATAATTAACCAGCATTTGTTTGCTGGATGGTGCAAAGATATTAAATAATTGCGAGACATGTTTAAACAATGATTGCAGCTCTTACTGCAAATTGCTCATTCACATACTGTACAAGCTTTGTAATGTACAGTACTTGAGATTTCGAATCAATGTCTAGCCTTTATATTGAATATTGTTTAGCATCACTTGTGCATTGGGAAATAAGATATCTCTTGTGTGTGATACCTCTAATTAAACTATTTATGGAGCCATGATTGCAATGGTGTGTAGTGTTAGCGATTAAGATGTCTGTTTTATATTTGTTAGTTACAAATCCTGCCATTTACACACTACGATCTTGGGTAAATCCCTTTATCTCAGTGTACCTTTCTAGTACCTAATTAATATTGAGATGTTTGTCTTCATCTATTTTTTTCTGGTAAAATATCTTCATTGTGAAAGAAAAAAAAAACAATTTATTTCTGTCACAAATTTACATGTTAAATTAACTTATCTAAGTATCTATTTTGGGATTCATCTTCAAAAATTGCTACAAATCATGTTAAGTGCTTACTGCCTTACTCCCTTGAATCCTACTTTTAAAAACATAGAAGAGAGATAAAACAAAAGCAAAAAAAACACTGCCCATCTAGTCCTCCCATTTTCCTATCCCTTATGAAATTTCAGACCAATGAGATGCTTGGCTTAAATGGCGGATTTCAAAATCCGCCGCCCCTAGGCTCAACTGTTGCGGCCATCTCCTTACCTGCCACCCCCGCTCCTCCTTCTGAACCGCAGCGTCAAATGACACAGCGGACGTCACCGACGTGACGTCGCACGGCGTCAGGTTGCCATGGTAACGCAGCATCACCAAGCTGTATCATCAATTACCAAGCTGTAAATGTTGAGGTCCTTTAGCCTTTCTTGATAAGACAGATGATGTAGGCCGGGCACATAAGGACCCATATTTGCTAAGCGGCACTATTCCATAAGATACCTTCCTACGCAGTAAGACAACGGTTCTCAACTCCAGTCTTCAAGCCCTCTCCCCAACCCCCCAACAGGTCAGATTTTCAGAATATCCAAGCCTCAGCACAGGTGGCTCAACCAACTGATTGACTCACTTGTGCTGAAGCAGGGACTGATTGAGCCACCTGTGCTGAAGCTGGGACATCCTGAAAAGTTGACCTATTGGGGGGCTTGAGGACTGGAGTTGAGCACCCCTGCAGTAAGACACCATAAGACCCATTTGAGTGAACTGAACACATATTCTAGGTGAAATGTTACCAATAATATAGATCTCTTTCCTTTACCCCAGCACTTGTAGCAGTATGCCAAGTACAAAACATACACATAATTCTGTTACCAACATACATCGCTCACTGTGCACTAACATTTGCACTGCTCTGAAATCTGTAACCCTATATTTACTTTGCTACTTTCTACCATTATTATGTCACACAGAATGCAGAGATAATGCCGGTCAAAATGTGGCAATGGCTTTCCTGTGAAGTGACTTCTTGAAGGAAGTGTTTTCTTTTTTAATAGGTTGAAAGACGGGGGTCTCTGGAGCAGAACTACGTTACATTCGTCTCCAGGGACCCACTCCCTGCTTCCCGAGATACTTACCTCGATAGGGGAGGTGCCAGTAGCAGTTCCGTCTGGGCATTGTGGGGAACATAATGCGGCTTAAATGTCCCGCATCACGTGGGCAAATAAGAAGCTGTGACATCACGGCTTCCTATTGGCCCGTGTGACCAGGACCTTTAAACCTCAGGAGTTGCTACTGGCACCCACTACGGAGGTAAGTAGTTCGTGAAGCAGGGGGTCCCCAGAGCTGAAATTAACGTACTTCAGCTCCGGGGGCACTCAGCTTCAAACCTATTAAAAAATCCCAACATGTTCTGCTCCTTAAAAGCAGCTGTCCATGCTGCCATTTTTTTTTAAATTACTTTTTTTCACCTTTAATATGTGCAGCAATACAATACACACAATGATAAGTACAGGCATACCCCGGTTTAAGGACACTCACTTTAAGTACACTCGCGAGTAAGGACATATGGCCCAATAGGCAAACGGCAGCTCACGCATGCGCCTGGCAGCACGTCCTGAACAGCAATACCGGCTCCCTACCTGTACCGAAGCTGTGCGCAAGCGGGGACACTATAGAGCCTGTTACAAATGCGTTATTTACATCAGTTATGCACGTATATGACGATTGCAGTACAGTACATGCATCGATAAGTGGGAAAAAGGTAGTGCTTCACTTTAAGTACATTTGCGCTTTACATACATGCTCCGGTCCCACTGCGTGCGTTTATGCGGGGTATGTCTGTAATTAGCCAAGTTACCGTTCGATCCGTTCTCCTTCGATCGGCGAAGATTCGGTTCGGGGGTTCACTAAATGGCTGTTAGTGCAGCAGTAGAGGACCAAAGATGCAAAGTTCTGTGGGGAGATCATGTGACCAGGCAGTCACTAGATATAATTGATTCACTGCTCGAGAGAGGGCAGGGCTCAAAAAGGGGTGTACCAGAGCCTGTTTCAGAAGAGGAAGGGGATGTGACTTTGTAAATGGTTGCTATGGAAACAAAAATGCTTGTTACATTATAATACATTAAAAATGTCATTTAGAGTTGTTTTAAAAATAAAAATGCTGAAGTATTTTCTCATAGTACAAAACTGATTTATTTAGAAACAAAAACACACATATAGGATATTGCTTGGTCCACAGCTTTAAAGTGAAACAACTCAACCATGTAACATGCTCCCTACTATTTTTAATATTTGTATTATTACAGTAATGAGCGGCTCAGTGAGTAACAACACTAACTGGCACTGAGTTTGCAGCAAGGAACCTGGTTCAATTCCCAGTGTCACCTTGGGCAAGTCACTTTATCTTCCTGTGCCTCAGGCACCAAAAACAAAGATTGTAAGCTCCACGGGGCAGGGACTGTGCCTGCAAAATGTCTCTGTAAAACTAGCAGCGCTATACAAGAACAAAATTATTATTATTATTATTAAGATACTTTCCATACATTCTCAAACATACGTACTATTCAATGTACTCTGAATCTGTCTTCCAGTGCTGGAGAAAATTTTAGTACCAGTGGAAGGCTACTTCATAGTCTATTGAAAACAGGTTATAGACTCATACAGTGTACTTAGATGCTAGGTACTAAATGGCTGTGTGTTGCAACCATGGCCAAATATTTTCAGTATTTTTTTACTTTTTAATTTGTTAATGGGGATTTATCTTACAACCTGGATACCACTTTGGCTGGGGCCTGCAATGCATTGGAAAACAAAGGGGTTAATATCTTCAAGGGAGCCAAAAATGTAGACAGGAAAAATGACTTGTAGAAACCGGCCCGATTAAATCTATTACCTTAGTTATAACGTTAAGCTTATGCGAACCCACCAATTTTCCTCCTGATTTGCTTTAATTTGCTCCAGCGTTAACAGTTGATAAATTGTTGTAAAAAGAACGAATATAGAAAATTGGGGTATTTGAAAACTGGAAGGAAAACATTTGTACATATTACCAAATTAGTTTCTTCCTTGAAAAAAAAATGTGCCCTTTCCTGTTTTGATCCCCGGAGCAAAGAAACAAGAAGGGAAATGAACCATCTAAAGCTTACAAATTGTGTGGATGTGAAAATCAACCAGATGTGTGCAACGTTTTGAAGCTGTGTTGCAATGGTTATAATTATGCATGGGCAAAATAGTTTAAACTAAAGCCAGACCCATCCTTAATCTAAAATGACACAGTACTAATCTCAATATTGTTTGTCAAAATATATTACTGGTGTCATTGACAAATACTAAAATGTTGTATATGCCGTGGTCAAGAAAAAAAAGGGACCCTTTCCTTTTTCATCATTTCTTATACATAAGGTCACCATATTTTTAAAATGACAAACTGGGACAAAATAAAAATATATTTATAAATCATAAATGATGAATTACTCATCTCTCGCTGACTCACTCCTCCTTCCTCTCTCTTCCCCCTCTCTATCACTCTCCCCCTCTTACCCTACTCTTCCCCCCGTTTCACATCCCCTTTCTCACACACTCAATCCCCCCCAACCCATATCTTCCCCCAAGAATCACACACACCTCCCCCCAGAAGAATCGCACACACGGATGGCGAGCACTTGGGCATGCACGGACTTTTAGTATTCATAGATGCGCATGTGCTAGATGCACCGCTTCCGAATTCGCATGATGACAACTGTTTTACCGGGACATTTGGATTGGTAGTTTGTAAAACTGGTACATGAGAGCAGTTTCAATTGGCCTTTGTGACAACTGGGCAGGAGCTCTAAAAACGGTACTGTCCTAGTCAAACCAGGGTGCGGAGGGGGGGGGGAAGAATGAGAGTTAGGGAGGAGGGAAAGAGTGAGAGCGTTATAGAGAAGGGGAAGAGTGTGAGAGCGTTAGAGAGGAGGGGAAGAGTTAGAGAGCAGTGGGGACAGTGGGAGAGTTAGAGAGGACGAGGAGAGTGTGATTGTTAGATGGGAGAGCATGACAGTTAGAAGAAGGGTGGGAGAGTTAGAGAGAAGGGGGGAAAGTTAGAGAGGAGGAGCAGAGAATTAAATGGAGGGGAAGAAAATGACCGAGGGGGGCCTTAATTGTTTTTTGCATGGGAGCCCCAAAATTGTAATTATTCCACTGTATCAGAGCTATACTCACAAACCAAGGGAATACAGGGGGAATCCTAGGTGTCCTTGGTGCCTGGCACTACCGAAATGGCTTACCCCCCACCCCTCTGCAGCTTTCACTCTTGTGAGGGTCTGGAGTCTCCAGGCAGCACTGGATGCAAGTTCCAGCCAAGCACTTTCAAATCTCCCGCTTGCATAGTCTACGAGCCTTGTTCTGGGTGTCTCCAGCAAAACCTCAGAGCACATCATTTAATTAGCTTCCACGCTAACTCCCGGACTGAATGTGGAACTAAGATCGGCTTCTCTTTACATAGTTTCTCCGTCTCATGGAAGACGGTGGCGCAACCAATAAAAAAAAACGTTGTTTTCCGAATTCGTTTTTTCAGTCCTACTAGCGATCATCCTTTATCAGGAGTCGTTTTATCCAAGCCTTTTGGATCACAAATCTTGCTATGTCTCACGCACTTTATAACACGCTTCTCTTCTTCGCTAAACACCATTTTGTAACAGATGTAGCAAGACTTACGTTTTTCCGTGCTGTGATCGTATGTGGTAGCGGTTCAGCAGCTGCATTTATTGCGGCCCCCGAAAAATAAAAGGGGTCCTGTTTTTTTCTGAAAACAGTGTCTATGTGAAAACTCCACCAGAACAATGGTTTAGCATTTTGTTGGTGTTTTTCCAACGCATTTTACTAAAAATTTTTACTGAGACTAGCCTTTGTTCTCTGCTTTCCTCTTCTCCAACAACTTTTCCAATTATATGAAAATGAATGCAAATAAACAAAAAAGGTGTGTACTGTATTTGATGGCGATTCTCCTCCACCCCAATAATTAAGGACAATTAATAGTAAATATGGGGCATTTGTTTTGCTGGGGGCATTTTTATGGGGCATTTGTTTTGCTGGTAAAGATAGGAGTTTGGCTAAAATGTAACCAACAGGTACTTGGTGTTCTACAAAGTTGTCCTTAAATCAGAGCAAGCTTGACAAATAATTAATAACAGAAAAAAATGGATACGGTAACCCTTTAGGTTAGCAGACAATGTGTTACCTAGTCTTGGTCAGTACAGTAATTGTGTGCAAATAACCGAAACGGGGTGAGTGCTAAGCTAATGTAGTCCTCCCTAGACAAAACGGAGGTTATTTAACAAAGTCTGTCAGCTGCGAAATGGAGCCAAAAGTATTGCACCAGATCTAGCAAAATAATATATCCCAGTGTCTTCAATGAGAAAAAAATGTCGTTGGTAAATCTGGTGCAGATTTTACGCCCCAGTTCGGCAGATGGTAAATTTTGATAAATATACCCCAATAATTAAGAGCAATTTAAGAGCAATTTATAGTAAATATCAGGCACATTTTCTTGTTTGTTGAGCTGCCTTTTCACCGGCTGGTAGAATCATACCCTATGTTATCAGGGTGATATCTGAACAATTCTCAAAATCAGGAAAAACTTAAAAAACAATTGAAAAGTAAAAAGAAATCCTATTTTTATTTAACTCCAATTTTAGTAATGATCCCACAATGTCTGTAAAAGCATGTTGTACATTGTTTTTTTTTTTTTTGCCTGTGTTTACCTCCAATACTACATATAAAGAATTGTGATCTGGTTGACTTGGCTTTGTCTGGAAATTTGATTTAAATTGATCTGGTTCTTTTCAAAGACATACGGGTGTTTCTTCTCCAAGTTTTCTGCAAACAAACTTTTAATAAAAGTGTTTTCAATCATTCTATTCAATCTGAGCCAACTTTCATGGACACGGTTTGCAAGACTTTTTGTATATGTAACTAGAAAGACAAATATCTTTTCATGAAAGTCTTGTAAGGGAATATATTTGAGTATTAACCAAGACTTTCTTTCCCCACTTTTTTTTTAGATGAAAGGTTCTGGCTTTTCCAACCCAGAAAAATAATTAATTATTTATACATATGGCAGTCCTTTTACACCGACTGCACAATGTAATCTTGATAGGGAAAACATATTACTAATATACAAAAATGTTCTTAGAAATGCACAGGCTCAGATTAGATCTTAACTTGTTTGGTGCCAAATGTATTTACAGTACATTGTACATTAGGGTCTAATACAGTATCAATCATGAGTAACCAGTGTCAGGAAATGTCACTGAGCCCAATACCATTCGACTGCAATTCGGGTTGGCAACTGGACCCATAGCTATGGGACAGTTTGTTCCAGTCCTACTCTTGTTTTCTCTTTTCTCAACCTATTCTAGAATTTGTAGTTATTTTTTTCCCTACTGAGTAAAGAGAACAATAGAACAAGGTATCCAAGTGCAACTGCAATTGGCTTCTAAACTTTGGAGCTATTAAGGCTCCTTCTATACTGCATGTGCGTGCTATGCTGTGCGCGCGCGCGTGGAAGTTATAGACGGCTGAGGTTAGTCAGCTCTTTTATACAAGGGCCGCGCACACGGCAGGGAGCGTGGGGCCGCAGATAGCGGGGAAGACCAGAAAATAAAGATTTCGCGCTGCTACCGACGATGAAATGTATGGGTGTGTGTGTGTGTGTGTGTGTGTGTGTGTGTGTGTGTGTGTGTGTGTGTGTGTGTGTGTGTGTGTGTGTGTCAATGAGTGCACAAATAACATTTTTATTTATTCAACTTTTTTTTTCTTTAAAAAAAATATATCTTATTTAAGCCATTATTTCACTCACACAATCTATACACACACACACACATATGCTCACACACACACACAGACACACACACACTACCTGTCGCTCCCGGCAGCACTGAGACTCTATACCAACAAAAAGCATGCGGCACGCGCGCTCGCACAGGCACACGCACGGCCACACACACTATTGAATGGGCCTTAGAAGTAATACTCTATGTTGCAGGTATCCTTGGTTTGGGCAGAAAAGATGGATATGTTCATTAATCCCAATCGAAATCTAGCATAATTGATACAAAGGATTGCTATGTTTCCATCAAGGTACACAAATGGTTTTATACTGGATATATTTTTTATTGCCATCTTAAAAGCTGATGGTATATTCACGTCTCAGTTATTCCATTCTGCAGATGTATTGGGTACAATTACAATGTTGCGTAATCTGGCATATGTGTTACAGACAATTGCACATGTTGCAGCAAAATAGCACTGTACAATTTGTTACGCAAAGACTTCTTCCAGTAAAAATAAAAAAAACAGATTTTTGTTTCTCTGAAAAGATACCGTACGTCAATGATTTTAATTCACCATGTGTCTCAACGGCTTGAAAGACTACAATAAACAGTGCGTGTTATACATATGAGCATGCATATGTATGAGCTGCATCTTAGATATTGAATAGAACGTCTACATTTGTCTGTGAGCATTCAGTAAAGAGAATACTTACCTTTGCATTTACCTGTCTCACACGGCTTTAGCAAACCTTCCCCACAAACTCCAGCACATTACTTATTTTATTGGTGTTTCCCCAGCGCTATTTACAGTACCAAATGTTTTCCTGTCCTTTTAAGATCAGATGTTCTGTCCCAGCAACTTGGTAATTGCATCCAAATGAATGTAAATAAACAAAAGGGGGGAGTTTTATGCAAATGTGGTGGTCCGCCCCCAGTGCAACAATTAAGAGTCATTTATAGTAAATAAGAGGAAATTGATTCTGCTTTGCAAATTGGATGTTGTTTTGCTGCCAGCTATGCGGTGGTCTGGAAAGCAGCACAAACTTTTTCTTAAATTGCTTCATTCCTGATCAGTATCGTAAATCCAGCCATCCTAAATCTAGGGCAAACATGGAAAACGTGGTGGTTCCCTTGTGTTCTGGAACCAGTTGTGTATTTCTCCCTATCTTGTGATTCTTGTCACTGCTCAGTGTAACATTGCAACAATGTTACTTTCCTATTGCTCTCCGCCTGTTGCCTAACAGTTTTCCCCTGGCTGAGTGGTATAATCCAGGACCACTGTGTGAGGATTGGACCTCGGTCCCGCCCCGTGACGCATTGGGTGACGCCCCTCGCGTGTGCCCTGCGCGAGCGTCGCAGTACTCCTGCCGGCACCGGACCAAGGCTCCGCCCCCGCACCGCCTCCCTTCATTACTCCACAGCTGGGATACACTCCGCCCCTGCCTATCAGTACACAGTCTATGCGTGATGACTCACTGCCTGCAGCCTTCCCATTGGCTCCCGGTGCTTTATGTTTATGTTTCTAGTGCTTGCCACTAGCATCCTGCTGCCGCCTTTGCATTCTGCCTTGTTTCTCAGTTACCTTTGACTTCAGCTTGGACCCGGACTTCTACCTTCTCTGGCCCCTGGATCTCGACCATTCTGACCTCTCTACTCCTGGACTCCAGCTACGCACAACGACCATCCGACTTCTCTAATCCTAGACCTCGGCGAGTATCACGACTAATCTAACCTCTCCTACCCTGACCCAGCTACACGACTACAACTCTGCAGTCCGGACGTGTTTGTTGGTCGGTGCACTCTAACATCCCCACCTCAGCCCTGTGGTCCCTTCCTGTTTGTGGTTACACACTGGCTGTTGGTCTCTCCCTGACCCTTTTTCTGCATGTGAGGTTATTTCCTCTTTGGATCCAGCAGCTTTCAGGAGCAGATATGTATCCCATATCCTGCTAAAATCATCTCAATTTACCTTTCCCTGAGTCATTGCCACCTATTACAGCCCCCCACCCACTTTTTTGCATGTTGCTGTTATTTAAGTAATAATTCCTGAAGAACAGGGCTTTACTGGCCAATAATGCCCTGGCAGGAAGTGTTAAAGGCCCTTGGCGAAGCCGAGGGACTTTAACCCAGCCAGGGCATTATTGGCCAGTAATGCCCTGTTCTGGGGGGATTATTACTATTATAGGCTAAATGTAGGCTTATTTCATAAATAGACACTTTTGTATAGTTAAATAGATTTTTTTATTAAAATAAAATGGTAAATACATGAAACCACCTCTATATACGCTTACACTGCAGATATCTATATCCACACACTGCTGCCCCCTCTGTGTACACACACACACACACACACACACACACACACACACACACACAAACTCTGCTGCTACACACACATGCTACACCCATAAATACTGCTGCTGACACGGACACACACTCTGGAGCTCTATACCCACACACACAGTAGCTCGACACACACACACATACACACACCACAGAAGGTCTACACATACAAACTCCGCTGCTACACACACATTATACACCCATAAACACTGCTGCTGACACTGACACACATACACTGGAGCTCTATACACACACACACACACACACACACACACATCAGCTCTACACACACACAAACTATTGCTACAAATACAACAGCACCACACACACACACACACACACACACACACTGCAGCCACAATAAAAAATGCAGCCACTTACTAAACTTTGCACTCTCCCCCCCAGCTCTACACACAACACAGCACAGCACAGCACAACACAGCACCTCTACCCCCCCTACATACACACACACAAACACTGCACCTCTATACACAACCCACAAACTGCTGCAACACACACATGCTACACCCATAAACACTGCTGCTGACACTGACACACACACTTGAGCTCTATATACAAACACACACACAGAGCACCTCTACACAGATATACAACACAACAGCACACACAAAAAAACAAACTGCAGACAGCCACTTACTTTTTTGCTACCACCCCCACCCCCCCCCAATTCACCTGAATCTGCTCAGAAAATCGGTCAGCTCGGGAGGGGGAGGAGTCAAACTGTGGCTGATACTTTTTGACCAATCCCCTGACCTGTCTCAGAGCTGTTACTTAATTCTAACCAATCCCCTTCCCTGTCTCAGCTGTTCTGAAAGCTGATTGGCTGGAAATAAACAGATTGAAAACTGCACTTTGCAAGCTGCTAAAATTCAGGGCATTACTGATTGGTTAAAATTCCGGGCATTATCCAATCAGAGAGCAGGGTTTTCAATAAAACCCTGAATTTTACTGCTTTAGCCTATAATCTTCAATAAAGGCTTATAGAAGAAAGGAAGGAGTTGGTGTGAATAAAAGGGGAACGAGTAAAGCTACCTGGCTCCACCACTTGACACAGTGTGCAGTATACCTGTATTCTGTATTAATTATTAGTATTAATAAATGATCCCCAAAAACCATTTTAGCTTCCAAATTTGCCTTTAAACAGGTACCTCCCTAAAGCTTTCACCTCCTGCATTTCTCATGTTGTACTGTAGTGAGGGTAAAGGAACTATAGAACTGTCAGTCCCAATCATAGGCCGCTGTTTACCACTTTTGGACTCAACATTTGGGGGCTTGTGTCCTGCCATGTTTTCAAATTTGTGTTGCTAAAATGCGCATCGTATTTATTAAAGGAGAAATTCATGCATTTTTTAAAATTATTATTATTAACATTGGATTGAAGGGGGGGTCGCTGAAATTAATGGGGTTCAGCTCCGGAGACCCCCTGCTTCTCGAGATACAGATCTCCAAAGCGGGTGCCGGTATCTCCGCAAAGTTTAAAGCTCCCGTGTCCCGCGGACCAATGGAAAGCCGAACCTGATGATGTCACTGCTTCCCATTGGCCCGCAGGGCGTGGAAGCTTTGAAACCCCCGCCATTACGTGATCCCTGCTAGACAAGCAGAGCGGCTACCGGCACCCCCAACGGAGGTAACTATCTATGGAAACAGGGGGTCCAAGAAGCTGAAATCAATACGGTTCAGCTCCGGAGACCCTCGGCTTTATTCCTATGTTTAAAATTGCAAAAACATCCGCTTGGCTTGCCAATTTAACGTTGTTTTGTGACTTAAAATATATGATGTATAATTTGTCGTGTGAAATTATTGTTGATGCATCCCTCATGTTGAATACCTGATTGATGCAACTTAAATGAAAACAGAATGTAGCTACTGTATATGTTTATTTAAAATGTATATCTAGTATTAGTCAATAAATATTATTAGCGTAATTATTATTTATAACAGTTATACTGTAAAAATAATACATTTGGGTACCGTACATGATTAAACATCTGTGCTAAATATTTTTATTTTGCTAATGAATTCAGCGCTAATACTATGACGTCTTTGTAGCGTCTACACCAAGTTGAACTTTTTGATGCACCTTTTGATTGATTTTGTGGTGTGCAGGAATATTACATTTCTGTGCGTCACACAGATGAAAAACAATCCTTTCTGACGCAGCTGGTGCAGATGGAGAAATTTGAGCTTAGTACATGGGCCAATTTTGTGCAACAAAAGCCACTTGCCACACTTCGTACATAGACCACTCTGAGCTTTGGTCATGGGTTTTATATGGTGAAAATGTTAGTTGGTTCCAAACCAAGCACAAAATAAGGTTATAACACAGACACAAATCTCTGTGGCCATTTCAAGAGTATATACTGGAACCTGTAGACACATATACTACTAATATACCAATTCTCTGAAAAGGGTCTTATTGTAATAAATATCTCTCCATGTACAACTTAATTGTGGTAGGCATTAGAAGATGACAATGTGTAAATTGACTATATATTTGAAACACAGCAGCCTATGTATTAATATAAATCACTAAAGCTCATAAATTGCATTTAAAAGCTTCTTGATGTGCAGGCAGAAAGTCGTAACCTTGAGGGTTACTGGCAAGTGTCTTTAAAATGTGACGTATTTCGTATTCACTGCGCTGACAGTAAAGATACCAAGTAATGCAGCATTTTGAGGTGGCTGGAAAGGGAAGAACTTTCACCTCCTCAGGTAAAATGCTCCTGGGAATAAAGTATCAGTGGCAATGTCATTGAAACATGGGCTCTGTCACTGGTGTCACATTTTAGTACCAATCGGATTAATGTACTTGGAAGGGCTTTGTGCTTACAGCAGAAGGTATTGATATTTGACTATTTTTGTACTATATAATGACTGATTGCACCACGCTGATTATACAACCTTCTTCTCCTATGTCTCTATAACTTCAATTTAGTCCTACTGGAATTTTGTTTTGTTTTTTTTACCATAATTTCTCGTCTTGCATAGTGTCATTCTCCATGCACTGTATATACTGTATACAGTGCACATGGTCAGAGTGTGCTCAATTCCAGTCTTCAAGCCTCTCCAACAGTTCAGGTTTTCAGGATATCCCAGCTTCAGCACAGGTGGCTTAGTCAAAGGCTGAGCCTCTGATTGAGCACCCAGTGCTGAAGCAGGGATTGATTGAGCCACCTGTGCTGAAGATGGGACTGTTTGAGCCAGCTATGCTGAAGCAGGGGAATCCTGAAAACCTGACCTGTTGGGGGGGCGGGGAGGAGGGGCCCATCTCTATAACAATTAAATATTTGAAATAATACTTTTACTGTGAGGCACGTGGTAAAGTGATCTGGAAGCAAAAACACTGCAGAAAAAAAAATGTTTCCAGAGTTTTTTTTTAAGAATGAAAATGTAAGTATGTTTTTTTTTATAGTACTCTAAATAAAGTTACCTGTAATATGTTTTTCTTTCATATGTCTGCTGTAAGTTGTTCACACCACTGAAAGAATAAACAATCTCCTATGTCAGGGGCGGCCAACTCCAGTTCTCAACAGCCACCAACAGGCTATGTATTAGGGTTATCCGTGCTTCAGCACAGGTGGCTCAATCAGGGCCTCTGATTGAGCCACCTGTGTTGAATCAAGGACTGATTGAGCCACCTGTGCTGAAGTAGGGATATCTCTAAAACCTGGCCTGTTGGTGGCTCTTGAGGACTTGGCCACCCCTTGTTCTTGCAATACTGCATGTGTAACCTCTCCTTTACCTTACCTTGAATCACTCTCCTATTCTTTGACAGTCCTATGGGTCTGTAACATAGGTGACTTGCTTTTTAAGCCTTGTATGCATTAACGTAGTAAATACACGCTCACAAATCAGAGTACATACATGTCATACAATGGTGTTTCATAAAGACATGCTAAGTGATATTTTTCATGTATAATAGCCCAGCCAAAGTGGAAAGGGTCGATCAAGCTTTTGTATATCAAAGGCGCATGTGTTGGCTGGCATCAAGAATGCAGCATATTGAAAAAAACTGGGACAGGGAAATGCGTGTGGGCTAATGGTGCACAGATGAGCAGAGCAACATCTGTGCAAATCCTTAAAAGATTACACGCTGCAATGCTTGAGAGATATCATCATAGCTCTCAGAAATAGATTTGAAAAGAGAACAGTCTGCCTACTCTGTCCTGTTTGTAATGGGCACAATTGGCTGGTTATTAGGAGTAGGGGAAGTACAGTGCTATAAATGCATTGAACCCATGCAGTATTAAATGAAGTCACAAGTGAACATACACATGACTTTAATCCTTTAACCGTCAGAGGTGCATGCATATGAAATAAAGTTGTTATTATTATAATTATTAGTGTTGTAGGAATACCTGGCAACAGAGACTATTATTCATGAGGCTATATCCCTTTCTGTTGTAACCTTATTAAATTTTTACTCTTGCGTAGTGCCCAGTATTTATGGTACAGAGTACAGTAGCGACCAACTTTATTCTAACTTGGCTAGCTCCGCGAATTTCGAAATATCCCGGTGATGTGCGGTTTTGTGTCGTTTTCTCCCGGGGTGTATTGCGTTATTTTCGCGGCTGTGATTTAAGCATTTTATTCCCGCTGGCTGCAATACTGCAATGCCGTGTAAAAACGCATGGGGGCGTTTGCGAGCTGTTGTCTTTGAAGTCTAATACCTTCGCGGTTCAACCTACAGTACACAGTCTGTGCGTGCGCGCGCAGTAATAGTAAAATTGCATATTTAATTTATTTTAAAGTACAGTACTGTACTGTACATGCTCGGACCCTGTTGGGGTGAAGTGAGGGGGTTCCTACCATCTGGGGGGAAATGAATTTTAATTCTATGGTGAGTACTGTCTTGTTGTCGTATTATTTTGGTGGGGCTGGCTGGGTACTTCTTTAGGGGGCTGACCTTTACTGTACATTAAAACTTTTCTTTTTGTTTTTCATCAGAAAAGAAAACGGCTAATGGGGGGATTTCGATGGATAATATTGTACTGTATGCTGATGTTTTCCGGCCGTACAGTATACTGTGTAATAAACCCGAATAAATAAAACTATGCATTTATTCTACATGTTCAGTATCGTGTCATTATTTGTCTTCTACAGTATACTGTACAGTGCTATACAGTGCATAACATCTATGGGCAAAAATAATTTTATTTCTAGGTGCCCTAGAACAGAAGTTCCCACGCCAATTGCCCGTGAACTTGACCGCGGCCCTAAGTAGTTCCCAAGCCAATTGTGCGAATATAATGTAAAATAACCCATTCTGTGGGTCTGAGCGGGTTGAAATTTACCTGGTCCTCATGCGGGAGGACCCTTGCCATAGTGGCAAAATATCAGCCTTGCACGACCTCCGGAACCGGAGGTACCAAAAGACAGTTTAAAAGCACATTACCAAAGTGGCTTTTTTTTCTGCCATGCAAGTCAATGGCAGAAACCTGAAATTTAACATCACCCTGACTCCGTTCTGTTGCCACGAGAGGGTCGCAATTTGCCATGCAATCCTGCCGCAACTAGGACTACATGGTGACCGAATCTGAGCCCTCTAGGTCGAACAGAACCGGAGTTGTGGGTTCCAGGTTTCTGCTCATTCTGACTTAGCCGGTTCAAAGCTTTCTCCGCCATTACGCTCAATGGTAGGACCCTCTTCGCCGGCGTGACCCTTTCTCGTCGTCATTACTGCTCGGACCCTGTTGGGGTCAAGTGAGGGGGTTCCTAACATCTAGGGGCCAAATGAATTTTATTTCTAGGTGCCCTAGAACAGAAGTTCCCACGCTATTTGACCTAGTTCCCACGCCAATTGCCGTAGTTCCTACGCCAATTGCGCGACCAGGCAGTAAAAAAACAGAGCAGCAAGCCTCTACATTTGTTACACTGTCAAAGGAGCAAATGGAAACAATGTGAGGCAATTCAACATGTTCTTTTATTGGTGAAGTCAGTACAAAAACATTTATTTACAATGTTGAAACATTTAAAGTGCACAGCAATTCTAACCATCAACACACAATAATACATTCTGCAGCCTTTATTAAATTCTTCTGCCACAAAACATTTTTGGTGCATGGGGCACAGGGAGTTAAAGTGACTTGCTTTTTATGTACTGTATTTGGGGGTTGTCTTTGGGGGTTTATTCATCAAATTATTATGATGAACTGCCTTTTGAAATTACAGTGCTGTTAACTATTTCAGCCACATACCTCCAGAGTTTTTAATCCCTCCCTAGCCAAGCATCAATCGGCTGAGTCACCCTATCCTACCAACCCCCTCTCTCCACTGGGTCGTTAACCTTCTGCATATTGCCATTGTGTTCTTAATCCGCCCATAGCCGAGCTACAAACACTCAGTACGCCTGCGTCTAATCACACCATCCCCCTCCCCCAACCCTTAGAGGCCTGTTGTTTGAACGGTAATGCTTTGGAAAATCAACATGTTCTTTTATTGGTGGAGTCTGTACAAAAACATTTATTTACAAGTACTGTACAATGTTGAAACATTGAAAGTGCACAGCAATTCTAACCATCAACACACAATAATACATTCTTCAGCCTTTATTAAATTCTTTTGGCAGCTTGAAATTGGATAACCTTTGTAAAACATGGGGAAACATGAGTAATGCACATTTATAAGAATATTATTTAACACAAAAAATGTATACTGCTGTACTATAAATATAAATAGACAAAATATATATACTGTTGTACTATAAATATAAATATACAAAATAAATATACTGTTGTAATATAAATATAAATATACAGTACATCCTATACAGTATATACCGTTGTAAGATTAATTGAAATATACAAAAAATGTATACTGCTGTACTATAAATATAAATAGACAAAATATATATACTGTTGTACTATAAATATAAATATACAAAATAAATATACTGTTGTAATATAAATATACAGTACATCCTATACAGTACAGTATATACCGTTGTAAGATTAATTGAAATATACAAAAAATGGGTACCATTGAGCGTAATGGCGGAGAAAGCTTTGAACCGGCTAAGTCAGAATGAGCAGAAACCTGGAACCCATAACTCCATTTCTGTTCGACCTAGAAGGCTCAAATTCGGTCACCATGTAGTCCTAGTTGCGGCAGGATTGCATGGCAAATTGCGACCCTCTCGTGGCAACAGAACGGAGTCAGGGTGATGTTAAAGTTCAGGTTTCTGCCATTGACTTGCATGGCAGAAAAAAAGCCACTTTGGTAATGTGCTTTTAAACTGTCTTTTGGTACCTCCGGTTCCGGGGGTCGTGCAAGGCTGATATTTTGCCACTATGGCAAGGGTCCTCCCGCATGAGGACAGGTAAATTTCAACCCGCTCAGACCCACAGAACGGGTTATTTTACATTATATTCGCGCAATTGGCTTGGGAACTACTTAGGGCCGCGGTCAAGTTCACGGGCAATTGGCGTGGGACCTTCTGTTCTAGGGCACCTAGAAATAAAATTCTTTTTGCCCATAGATTTTAGGCACTGTATACCATTGTACAGTATACTGTAGAAGAAACATAATGACACGATACTGAACATGTAGAATAAATGCATAGTTTTATTTATTCGGGTTTATTACACAGTATACTGTACGGCCGGAAAACATCAGCATACAGTACAATATTATCCATCGAAATCCCCCCATTAGCCGTTTTCTTTTCTGATGAAAAACAAAAAGAAAAGTTTTAATGTACAGTAATGGTCAGCCCCCTAAAGAAGTACCCAGCCAGCCCCACCAAAATAATACGGCAACTCACCATTGAATTTCCCATTCAGCTGGCGCCGGCGCCGGTCCACTGCCAGTCCAGCTTTCTTCATCATCCACGTCGACAGTTTGCAGCGGGACTAGTCCACCTGTAGTCAGCTGGTGAGGCTGGAAATCGCTTAGGTACATGCAAGCTTCATCAAAACTGCACGCCAAATCCGACTCAGGCTCAGGGTTGTCACTGACAGTGGGACCGTCATTGGAAGCCGGTGCTGGTGCTGGTGCTGGTGCATTGCTTGGCAGTGACTGTCGCTTCTTAGTTGGTTTTAACATGACCCTTCGCCTTTTGCCGCCTCCATGATCATAGATACGGGAAAAATCCGGTGACACACACCAATACCCTCCAACAAATTGGGGCTCAATACGGTGAAAACAGGAGTCGCTACATAACCTTTTCCTTATTGCACGCTTCCACGTATGAGGAGTTGGCAAAAATTTATAAAAGTCATAGTTTTCGATAAAATACTGATAAATTTGAGCAACTGTTGCCATCTTATTATCTGTTGCATTAATCGCGGCCCATATCAAATACACGTAACTTCTGTCAGGTTTTTGGAAAGCGGGCTGCACTTGAACACTCATGGTGGGTCTCTGGAGAATAGTGTAACACAAACTGAAACTGGTCTTTGTCTTTCTTTAATATGAAAAGCCTAAATTGATACATTTTTGCAACCTCTTCCTTCAGTCTCAAGGCCAAGGCCAAGTTACAATGGCACACTGTGGTACAGTATCTTTTTTAAACGAAACACCTGCAAGCCGACACATTACTGATTCGGCGCATTACAATTCATGAATTTCTGCCATCTGGCGGACACGCGAAGCATTGCAGCCTATTAAAATCCGAACCATTATCAATAAACGCATCTGCCAGGCATGACCCGTGGCTGGGAATGCAAGGTGAACGCGGCATGCGCCAGGTGAACAGCGTCGCATTCCAGGAACCAGCCAGGGACAAACCGGTGATTTGAGAGAATAAAAGCTGCCGCAACTGTATGTTAGATCAAGTGTTTTCAATTCCACCCCTCCAACAGGATTTCCCTGGTTCATTACAGGTGGCTCAATCAGTGGCTCAGTCAAAGACTGATTGAGCCACCTGTGCTGATGCTGGGATATCTCGAAAACCTGACCTGTTGGGGGGGTCTTGAGGACTGAAGTTGAGAACCTCTGTGATAGATGACAGCATTTAGCAGAAGCAGCATACTGTAGATGGTATAATTAGCCTTGGCTCAGTGGGTAAAGGCACTGACTCTGAAAACAATGACAGCCACTTTGAATCACCGGAGCCTAGTTTAAATCCCAGTGTCAGCTCCTTGCAAACGTGAGTAAATCCCTTTATCTCCCTGTGCCTCAGACACCAAAATTAGATAGTAAACTCTGCAGGGCAAGGGCTCATTGTACAAGTTAATCATTAAAAAAATAGCTTATCTTATGAAATAAACATGATGATAAGGTGTCATGTGACTGACTACTTTTATTTAGTGGCAAATGTGTCGCTAAGCAGAACAACACTTTAACGAACTATTTTACAAACTGTCTGATGTCCCTTTAATATCACATTTAATTACCAATCTGCTTGATGTTTTTTGAAGGTTTTAGAAACATGCAGCCAATTCATGGAATAACAATTGTAATGCTGCTTACAGTGTAACTTTATTAAATTGTCTTTATGTTTAAGGTCAAAACAAATGTCTGTGAGCAGGTTTACTGGCTCTGCACTTCTTTAACCCAGGCTGTGCTGAAAAGCTGAGTCTTACGGCAGGCATACGCTTTTATGGGGGGCCATATTAAAATGAATTTGAAGCACAAGGTGACACTGTGTTCTCATTTGCATGTAACTTCCCAGAATCCCTAGCTGCAGTGGAAGCATTGTATGCTAGGGTTGCAGACCTGTCTGAGACACGTGAATGTGCTCACAAGTGATATTTTTATTTAAATACAGATTGTATCCGAGCTTTCACTGCAATCAGCATTATTTTTTTACTGCTAGGCACTTTTGTTTTGGAAACTGGTTCTTTATTAAGAGATGAAACACAGCAACAATTCACCTGGTGTAGGTTGCCAGCACCAGGGCACTTTGAGGGCACTTTGAGGGCACTTCAAGGGCACGGGACACGTTATGGGTCAAGTGGTAGGAATGCGATGACTCGCTGGGAGGTCCCAGTCTAAAACTGGTCTGGCCTTTTGCTGGAAATGTTTCCTTCCATCTTCGATTGGACCCACTCCTCACCTACCCTCATATATAACTGGTAAGTCCAGGGGTGGAGATACAGATATGGCAGTCCTACATGATTAACAGCAGCAACTAATAACGAACAAGAACTGCAATGGGGTTGACCACTCAGCCTTCAGTTTTTTTTTATAACCCCTTCCTTAAAATGCCAGTAACCCCCCAACTCTTTCCCAGGTTTCCCAAAGCAGAAAACACCCATTGACAACTGCTGCACTCACTTTTACAAATCATGTTTCTGTATGTTGCGGGGTCCCCCTTACCACAGAGGAGGGTGAGCTGCCCTGCATCGGCCCGCTGGTGCCCCGAGTGGTCAGAGGCTCCGTCGGATCGGAAGAAAGTTGCGTCGACCATCTTAGGGTTGGCACTGCATGCAACTCTATGGGACTGTGTGCTGCAGCGGCCATTTTGGGATTGGCGAAGCCAGAAAGGGAGGGCTGAGGAGCAGGATTTCTTCTGCGGACAGGGAGCCTGCGAGTCAGTCTTGAGGGAGCCAGCAAGGAGGACGGACGTGTCCAGGGAGCAAGTAAGCCCCTGGACTAGGCCAGAACTTTGCCTTAAGGCCCCAGTTGGGCCCCGTTCTCTACTGAGAGTAGTATTGTAGGGAAGGCCCTAGATAAGGACTCTCCCGCTTAGAGATCCACAACCCGCGCCACCGCGCCATCGGACGGACGTCCACACAGTGAACTGCTTCATTTGGAAAAGACCGCACGTGACCACCACCTGTAAGGTGTGAGGGGAGTTTTGCAGACCCCGCATCGTGGAACCACAGATGTGGCTCTTCTAACAGAGGATCCTCCTAATTCCCTGGTCGTAGCAGGAAGGTACCAGGTGCACCACAACACACAGGGAGGGAAGCGCTACCTTTACACACATTGGGATAGGGTGTGTTCCTGTGACTGGAGGAGGGACATTAGGTTACCACACTGGTCCTACCGTTATTGTTACTTCATTGTTCATTGTTATTCTGTCTATAAGTAGGGATCTGCTGGTAAAGATATTGTTATTACTATTGCTGTGTGTGTGTCCTGGTAATTGCGAGTCTCCCCGCCACGTGGTCGCCATTGAGAACGTCCCAGCCACCATTCCCCCACACCAAGTCTGTCCATCCCTGAGGCGGTTTCCAGGCCCAATCCCTAGGCCGAAAATGGGATGCTACATACAGATGGAGCGTAGTTCTAGTTACCGCTGGCGACAAATTAAGAGAAGATGATGGCGCCAGGTCCCTGCATTTTCCAGGAGCCCCGCCCTGTGGTTGCCCACACATATACCCCGACCAAGCTGGAGATAACCACGGGGATCCCTTGGCTTCTGGTCAATACAGTATATATAAAAGAAAATGGTATGTGGGCCGCACACAAACTCCAATAGATTATTGCATTATCTTCATATTATTTGTATTGCAGGTGAACAGTGATGAAGATAGACCAACATTTCAGAGACAGAACCCCTTCATCATGGTCTAATGTCAAAACTATTACAATGCTCCCAAATCACAAGAAAACCTAACCACCCAAAGAGAACGACTTAACCCATGAAATCCCAAAGACTCAGAGAGCTAGCAAATTTACTGCTATAGTAGATATAAATAAGTGAGCTCTAGTTCCATTAAAATAGTGCACATGGAATTACTTGCTGCAGCTAAACTTAACGCAAACACTTGTTATTAGGTTTATTAGTATTGCTTGACGGAAATACTTTTTTTAAAGTACTCATTGGAGCAATACCAATTTATATGATATCAGCATGATGGGGCAGCAAAGCATATACAGATGGAATTTATTCATGGGCTTAGAGCTGGCAAAACAGCAAAAGAAATCTGCTTAGATACTACATAGCGAAATGTGATTTGGGTTCAGGGCTCCCTCACATGAAAAGTAAAATTTACTTTTTATTGTAGTCTTTGAAGATCTTATTTTGTTCGCCTAACCTTTCTTGTAATTGTGACATACATAACTGGCATGAATTGAGTTGGAGGAATGCAAACACGAGTTTTAAGTAAAAACGGAACAAGTTCAGAATGAACTTTGACAAAGCATATAAAGGTGCTTTACAAAAGCATGGCATGCTGTCTCAGATCCCCCTTCCCTGGCAGCAGTCCAGCTGTAATATTTTCCTAGGGATGAACTGTTCTTTTAGTATTCTTAGGGAAAAGAAAAAGCTTTCTTGCCTTTTTTTCCCTTTTCTTTTCTTTTGTAAAATAAAGATGTTTTTATGAATGATTGAGAAGAAACCAATTTTATCCTAGCTCTTTACTTAACTCCTTCGGTGGAAACATTCAGTGGAAACAAGAGTAAGATCTTCATTAATTTATTCATTGAGTGTGATTCTGCAGTACAGGCATACCCCGGTTTAAGTACACTCACTTTAAGGACACTCGCGAGTAAGTACATCTCGCTCAATAGGCAAACAGCAGCTCACGCATGCGCCATTCAGCACGTACTGAACAGCAATACCGGCTCCCTACCTGTACCGAAGCTGTGCGCAAGCGGGGAGACTATAGAGCCTGTTACACATGCGTTATTTACATCAGTTATGCACATATATGACAATTGCAGTACAGTACGTGCATCGATAAGTGGGAAAAGGTAGTGCTTCACTTTAAGTACATTTTTGCTTTACATACATGCTCCGGTCCCATTGCGTACGTTAATGTGGGGTATGCCTGTATCTTATTTCTTAAACTACATTTCAGCAAGTTAATATACAAAGACTCTTATTCTATTGGGTTAGGCAGGTACATCTACTCTAAAACATTTTTTTTAAAGTGTCACGCTGGCCAATCGTTACTCAAGCCTTTTCTTTGACATTGCTCTAGGTCAGAGATGGTGAACCTTTTTTTTTTCATTGTGACCTCATCCTCAACTTTTACATTTGAGGTAAACGTGGTCAATCGTTGATGTCCCATTTCTTCAATATTCTTCCTTAATTCAACAAACTTTTCCTTCCAAATCAAACTAGCCTGAAATTCGATTAATTCCATTTCAAAATGACTTAATTCTACCCAAGTAAACATATTGAGTTTTACATTTTCCAGCGGTACAGTGTCAGGATATTTTAGAAATGTTACTGTATCTTCATGTTGCCTAAAGTCTGTAAATCTCGATGAAAAAGTGGCCCCTGAAGCGTTCATAATCTCAGATTTCTGATCCTCAATGAATTTCCAGATCGTCATATTATGGTTGTTCAAATCACGTTGATACATTTTAATCTTTTTTTCATTGTCCATGTTATTTATCATGATGCCAATTGTTCTTTCCCAACCTTGCAGTTTAACATTTAAGTCATTCAAGTGAGTACACAAATCAGAAAAAACACCCAAAACCTTTTTTTCTTCTTCTATAAACAGTTGTATTTGATTCAGACATTCGAAAAATCTTTCTCACTGCCACAACTAAGCCAACGGACATTGTTGTACACTAACAAACCACCGTACATTGAATTGACAACAGTCCGAAGTGATTGAAACTGCCTTTTATTTCATGCGTGAGAAGCGATGAAGTTTACTATCTAGGGCTGGGGCCATGTGCCTTCGCCTGCACGGAGGCATGCGGAGGTTGGGAAGTGACCCGCGTGAAGCGGGTGCTTTCCTTGGCCATAGTGGATGGGCCACGGGGGGCATGCCTAGGGGCGTCACGGAGCTAGTTCGTCCTCATTGGGCGAACCGCTCACGTGACCGGCCTGTCGCACCAAGAAATCAGTTTTAACAGATTTGTTGCGCAACGCGCACCCTCTCCCGCTTCTGCCCGCACCGCATGGACGTGATCACTGCCTTAAGGCAGTCTGATCGCTCAGCCTGCACGGTCTGCGGCACCATGGCCCCAGCTTTAGTTACACATTACATCATCAAGATGTTTCAAGCCAGATGTTCCACCCAACGCTTGTTGGTGTATGATGCAATGAAGGGACACAATGGGATGACCGATTTGATTTGTAAATAATGTTACAAATCCAGCTAACCTGCCAACCATATTCGGAGCAACATCAGTAATAACTGCGACTATTTTGGAAAGATCCACTTAAGAATTGTAAAACTCAGAAACTACTGCATTGCAAATATGTCCCCAAGTTGTAGTTCCACTCAAAGTAGTTAATTTGAATACAAAAGAAAAATGTACAGGGATTTAAGTGGCAATGTGCACTAATTTGTAATGGACTCACATGAGTTTTCCCAAGATGGACTAATTGAAGGGACTATTTAAATGAGGGACTAGAACTATCTCTCACACAAATACCCCTGACGAAGTGAAGGTGTTCGTGAAACACGTAGGGTTAAGGAATTCACAATCCCACACTATGACATACTAACCTGCACAGGAGTACACAATATCCTTTTGGACACTTGTCCAAGCTGACCCCAGCAAAGCCGGGACCGGCTTCCCCCATTACCTGCTCTCGCGGGAGCACGAACAGGAACGCAGCCTACCAGTCAGTGACACACCGGTAGGACGGGAGAGAGGCAGTGCTACTCCTTCGGCTGTAGCAGGAGAACCTACACGCACCAGCTGGTCTGGATAAGCCACACAACATCTAGGACTCAAAACGTGGAAGCCGTGGAAGAGAATCGACTGCACATGCCAAATATTTGCATTTCAAAGCGAATGTCCTACCTACCTCTTGTAAGTAGGATATCAATGTTTGCCAGCGTGTGGATTGGATACCATCGCCGTGTATCATGTGATTGTTTTAATTGTTTTATTAAATGTATCTTTTTTCATCTTACTTTCTTGAGTTTTCCTACCTCTGAGGATTTCATTTCTAATAGCCTATAAGCTGAGCATTCCCTATTTCATACAGTATTACACTATATTTGTCACGTTCCTCTCTTTCCATATGCTGAGATCCACATTAATATAAACAACAAGAAGTGGAGCGACTAGATATCCCTATTAAGGACATTTCATGGTTGTATCACAAAGACATGTTTTGTTTGATCACAGTTTCTCACATGGTTCTTTTAATATGATTGCATTAGCAACATTTATAATTCATTGTATTTGAATTGTCACATTGTTTATACCTTCATTGGGCGCTGCACAGTATTTGTTTTTTAGTTAATTTGAATAGTTCTTCTGGACTACATCGTCTTTAACAACTCGAACTATAATGGCTAGACGTGCAGATGATGTAATGTCAGTGCTTTCATCCAGGCCAATAGAAAAGTAATCACAAGAATGCAAATAATGCTGTAGCCGATTATGGATGTCTTCAGTCATTTTGCTCACAGTCTTTAACTGTATTTCGGCTAATAGGCAGATCTTTAATTCATTGCAGAATCGTGTTCTTATTTTAAAAGTCTTCAAAAAGGAAGTGTGCACATCCCAGTAATGCTTGCTTAATAAAATCACTATCACCAAATGGCTTACCGTGCTGAGCAATCATTTTACTAACCTCAAAACTAGCAGCTACTATATTAGAGGAACTTCTAACATATTTCATAAAAGCGTTTGTTTGCAAAGTATTGGATTTCAATGCAAGTGAAATTAATTCTTATGACTCCTCATCACTTTTCCGTGAAGGGCTTTGGTGATTTGTTTTCTAAAGTCGTTTTACAGAGGAAGTTGGACAAACGACGCTTTCGGAGCCGAGAACACAAAATGCTTTTCCATTTATGCCCATTGCACCATATTTTTCTTTCCACCAATCTTGAAAATCTCTACCACTCCCATCGCACAGTGTAACTTTTTTCATTTTAGAACACATTCAATTTTTTTCAATGGTATTAAAGAAACAACAACATGAAGGGCGTGTCGTGTGCACCTGACAAAAACTACGCAAGAACTGTACGAAACCTTTAGTTGATCACTCCCTATCACACTCCCTTTTAACTGTACGAAACAGCTGTGCATGCACTCACTAAATATTTGTTGCGCTTGCTCAGATTAATTCTAAACTCGCGCTGTTACCGTATTTACAATATCTCAAACATTTTGGCGTGCCAAACTATTTCCCTTGTCCACATGTGGTTCCCCATCCCTGCTCTAGGTTATATGGAAAGTCTCTTCTAGATTTCCTCTATTTTAGAGTTTTCTTTGTGATTTGGGCCGATTTGTCTGTTGCCAGTCTTTTGATTTACTTTACATTAACTGTGGCTGATGTATTTGCATAATCTTTTTAATGAATGAATCATGGTTTTACTTGCATGCTGTTGATAGTATTGTTTTATGTGTAACAATTGAATACCTGATATAGGACTACTTTCTAGTGACCAGTGCATACCAAAGGGATTGTGCTATTGTGTGAATCCAGACAAGCAGTATGTATCTTACTACTGTAACTAACTGGCCAATATGGTTTTAAAGGTAGACACTGACAGCCATGGGACAGGCAGATTGCAGGTACATACCGGGCTGGGCGATTACTTCAATAGCAGCCCTCCTCCTGCAGAGTTGCGTTGTTATGGCAATGCATTGCTATGTGATGTCACAGTGTAATTTGACGTCAGGTCGCCATAACGAGAGGAAATGCTGTTCCGGAGAAGGTAAGAGATACCCCCTTCTCTCTCTTCCCCCCTCTCACTCCAACACTCACGCAAACACACACACACACACGAGGCAGAGACACAACCCCCCCCCCCCAACAATCTTACATTGGGGTGAGGAGTGGTTCTGTGCCGTCCGGGGGCTCTGCAGCTCCCTCCTCTGGTCGGGTTGAAGTTGCATCCCGGCACTGACAGGAGGAGGGTGAGTATTGCAGACAGTGACTGCTGGACTGCTGCATGGTGAGCCTCCAGCAACCGCTGCTTGGGGCTGCAGCACAGGCCCACCAGGGCAACCTGGGGCAAGCCACCCCTGTCCTCAACACTTCTTGTCCCCTTTCAGTTGCCTTCTCTGGGCAGCATCTTCACCTCCCCAAACATTTCAAAGAATTTTCATTATACGAAATGACATACCCAATGTTAAACCACCAACCACACTATCATGTCCCCTCTCTGGCCTCAAAGCTACATTTGACTTGTCTCCTATTACTGAAGAGGAAGTCTTACAGTATGTTCTCTTCTCCTTCCACCTACAACCTGTATTCTCAACCCAATGCCTTCAGATCTTGTTTACTCCCTCTCCAATTCAATAATTCCTACGTTAACCCACTTCTTCAAGCTGTCTCTAAGCACTGGTTAATTTCCTTCATTTTATAAGCTGTCGCATCCTAAAGAAGGCTTCTCTCAACCCAACCTCACCTTCCAACTACTGCTTAATCTCCCTTCTCCCATTTGGTTCCAAACTACAATATTTGAATTTCTTGTTTATAACCGCATGATGCATTTTTCTCCTCTAACTCCCTCTTTAATACACTTCAACCTGGATTCCACCTTAACAACTTCACAGAGACTGCTCTAACAAATGTTGACAATGATCTCCTCTAGGCAAAATGTCAGTTTTCCTTACTAATCTTACTATACCTTTCTGGCGCCTTTTATACTGTTGACCTCCTCTACTACTCCATACTCTCTACTGTATTTAACAGATAATTCTCTTCCTATCTACATGACCGCTACTTCAGTGTTTAATTTGCTTGTGCCTCCTCTTCTTCACTTCCACTACATGTGTGTGACTTTGTTCTAAGGCCTCTTCTCTGTTCTCTATACACCACTTCCCCGGGAAAACGAACACAATAATTTTTACTACCTGTACACTGAAGAGTCTGAAACCCAAGTTTACCTCTCTCCAGTCTTGTGGCACTAATTGTCTTTCTGCTATTTCCTCCTGGATGTCCCTCTGCTACCTCAAACTAAGGCTGACAAAGGCTGAGGCAGGATGTGGAGACTTCATTATCCAAAACAGGGAATCGCAATAGGGTATCCAGAAAAACCAAGAACAAAATGACAAACACAGTGCAGTATGTACTGAAAGCTGTTGAATCTCTGGAAATGTGGTGACTAGGAATGGTACTCACATATTTCCAGAAGATCAAAAAGCCTTTCCAAAACTGTGGCAATATCTCAATAGTCTGGTATCTGATAACCCTCCAGGGAAAACAAAGAGAAGATAAAATAGTGCAGACCAATAAAAACAAACTTTATATATGAAAGGCCCTCTGTAGGAAATACTCATAGTGTCCACTCAGGGAGTGGACAGCCGTGCACCAGGCCCAGAAGTGCAGAGAGACGCTAAGCGTTCGAGCGAGGTGGCGAGAGCATAACACTCCGGCTCACTGGGAGTTTCCAAAGAGTTATTAAGAATATTTTTTTAAAGAATGGACACTATGTGAGTGTATTTTCTACAGAAGGCCATTCATATATAAAGTTTGTTTTTATTGGTCTGCACTATTTAGTTTTCTCTCTGTTTTCCCTGCAGGGTAAATCAGATACCAGACTATTGAGATATTGCCACAGTTTTGGAAAGGCTTTTTGATCTTCTGGGAATTTGTGAGTACCATTCCTATTCACCACATTCCCATGGTGCACTATGTTGTAATTTTTTTCTTGTTCTTTTTGGATACCCTATTGCGCTCCCCTTTTTTGGATAACAAACAATTGGAGAAGAATAAGTCCTGATAAGACAAAGGCATCACATGGTATATCTACCAATCCGATTGGTGGGTATACCATGTGATGGCTTCCATTTTTTGTTGTTGCTGAAGTTATGTCATCTTAAAGGGAGGGAAGCATATACTACCTAATTGTCTGGCTTCCCTCCCATTTTTGATGACGTCACTTTCGTTAAAAAAATGGAAGCTGTCACATGGGTGTGTACCGTACCATTTGACACTCAAATATGACATCACAGATCTTATATAAGGCCTGTCCCGTCTCATTTGAGCCCAAGAAGACGTTGGAGCACCATCTCCGGGCCCTCTTGGATTATAAAGAAGAGAAGACAGAAGAAAAGAAAGGAACAACTTACCGGAGACGTCTCTTCAAATCAACAGAGGACCATGGACTTCTGTGCATCAGGCTGTTGAGCATTGCGTCGAGGGTCAAGAGTTGGTGACGTAGTAGGATTCGGAGGGTAACCACTAAAGTAATTGAGGGGGTCTTCGGAAATGATATTAATGCGAGGAAGATCCGAAGACTCCCGGCTTCAATCGATGCAGTGAATTTTTTTTTTTTCTTCTAAGTCACATCGCGGATCCCATCTCGCCACCCTTGAGGTGGCCAGATGAGAACCTGCGAGTTGCTTGCGATTTGCAGCCACGATGTGTTTATTGAAGCTACCTGAACAGCGTGATATCTCCAAAAATGCGAGTTTGAGTATTTCTTTTAGCTCCCGCATGGGTTGTCTATGCTGGAACGCTACCGAGCGCTACTCGAGCGAGGTTGGCAAGTTATCAAAGCTCTTTGAATAGCTACCCTTGCAAACTTGTTCGAGAAGTGCCCAAAATGCTCGATAAGTCACTTATCGAAGTTTAGTGTATAGGCCTTTATGTGTCATATCTACATATTATGAATTTCTGTAACAATATAAGCTCACTCCTGCTGTAGCATTTAACCTGGAATAAAATGAACATCTGATCAACCTCTAGAAGGTAAAAAAACAAACGACTTTAATCAGTTGGTTATGCTGTCCAGTGGATTAACTGTGTTAGAGCTGCTCAAAGTTCTGCTTTCATGTGCAGTACAGAAAGTGCTTTGGAAATGTGACAGCACAGATGTGCTCCAGTGTAACTAATTTTAACAAGCTGCTTAAACATTTACAAAAGGCAGCTTTTTGGCACTTTTCTGTGTTGAGGCACCTGGATTTGACAAACATTTTCTGAAAATAACATTTTTTTGTTGAGATTTAGCTCACTGAGATATATTATAGATATGCTAAAGCTGCAGCAACACCTCTCTACACTGTTCTTTATATATATTTGTAATTTTGCGGGGATTTATGACATAAACTTTCTTGGTTCCGGAGATATATAAAGTTAAATAAGGTCTCTCCCTAGTTTGTCGGACGTACAGTATATACATTTCAAATACATGCAAGTTACAATGAAAGTGACATCCCTGATAGAATTGAATGAAACAGCCACCAACGTTTGTGAATATGATGGTAAATGTCAGAACAAGTGTATAAAGTGAGACGTATGTAAAAATGTTGTAAAGAATTAGCAGACCCCCACTATGTCATTCAGTGGTTAAAGTGAATGCAAAGACTGCCGGCCACTTGAAATTTACATGAAATTCTCTTGTTGTCTCGCTCAGCAATTAGTGTTTTTAGGTGACTTTCTCAGAAGCACAAGCAACATCTGGGAAATTTGTGAACGTTTGTAGATTTTCCCAGACCAATTAGCACCAAGTTCCGCTCCAGAGGTTTGTGGCTTCCCTTGTGGGTACACTCGCATGTCTCAGAAAGGTCTGCACCCCTGGCTCTAAGATTAGAAAAGACACAAGCAAATCAAACTGGGAGCGTCTCGCCACTGGATGGATAGCAGCCAAACTGCGTACTGTAAATAACTGGGGTTTTTTTTTTTTTTTTTGTAAATATTTTTCCTTTATTGGTGTCATACATCGCAGGGGTACATAATACTGACACTGGCTCACAGGCCAACTTGTAAATACGGCGCAGTGCATGTACATGGCATAGAAGAGGTAAGTGACACACAATAAACCCTTTTTCCTTCTTTCAATAGTGAAAAAGAGAGGGGGAGACGAAGTAAAGGTGGATAGTTGGGAACGACTTCGGAAAGAGAGGGGGGGAGGGGGGAGGGGGTTAAAGGGTTCGTCGGCCGTAGGGGGGGGGGGGGAGGAGTAGCTGAGGGGTTTATGTGGGGGTTGGTAGTCCTGTCCAGGGTTCCCAGGTAGAGTAAAATTGTGGGGTTTTTTGCTTTAACATTGCCGTCAGTTTTTCCATGCTCATAATTCCGTCTATTCTTGTGATCACAGTTCTTCTGGAGGGGGCTTTAATTTTCTTCCATGCCGCCGCGACACAGCATCTCGCAGCTGTCAGTATTGCCGCCGCGAGTCTGGCCACCGGGGCAGGGAGGTCGTCAATTGGTTTTCCCAGCACGTAGGTCAGCGGGTCCAGGGGTATTTCTATATCCAGGGTCTCGGTCAGGAGGCCCTGGATCCGGGACCAGAATCTTTGGATCTCCGGGCATGTCCACCAAATATGGGACATGTCCCCCCTTTGACCACAACCTCTCCAGCATTCATCTGAAGTGCCTGGGTAGATTTGGCTCAGTCTACTCGGGGTCAGGTACCAGTGAAATAATATTTTATAGATGTTTTCTTTTGTGACGGAACAAATTGATGTTTTGGTGGCTGCCTCCCAGATATCCTCCCAGTCCTCAAGGTCCAAGTTGGTATTTAGAGCTTCGTTCCATTTCTGCATATACAGGTGATTGGGGGGGGGGCTGGGATGCCTCGAGCGTTTTATAAATCTCTGATATGAGGCCCTTTTGGTATTCGCCTTTGAGGCAGAGGGTCTCGAATCTAGAACGCGGCGGGAACTTGAGAGTAGGGGACTGGGTTCTTAGGAAATGTCGGATCTGAAGGTATTGGAAAATGGGCAAGTTGGGGGACGTGAATGTGGTTCTTAATTCCGGGAGGGACATGGCCTCGTTTTTTTCCAGCAAATCCGCAACCACTCTGATGTTTAAGCCTTGAAATTGGCTGAATTGGGATCGGGCGCATCCGGGTGGGAAGTCCGGGTTCCCGAATAAGGGGGTCAGTTGAGAGGGGGTTGAAGCTAGGCCATATTTCCCTTTGGTTTTTAACCATGTCGACCTCGTGCATCTCATTGCCCCGAGACCAAGTCTCAGCGATTTCCTGTTTTTGAGAGCTGGGGACCACAGTAGGGTCGGGAGGGGGTTCGGGAAAGCGTGGTGTGTCTCGATCTCCAGCCAGCAATTGGTGGCGGGGGAACTGTTCCATACTACCGCCTGCCTCAGTTGGGCCGAAAGGTAGTATCGGAGTATGTCCGGGGCCCCCAGGCCCCCTCTCGACCTCGAGGCTAATAGGACCGATCGTGGGACCCTGGCTCTACGTTGTTGCCATATAAATCTTAAGATATGGGCCTGAATATTCCTCAGTTCTGCTAGTGGGACAGGGACGGGGAGGGTCTGAAAGAAGTAGAGCAAACGGGGTAGGATGTTCATTTTGGTGGATACTATCCTTCCGAACCAGGAGATCTGGTGGGATAGCCAGGTCTCAAGATCTTTTAAGATCTGGCGGAAGAGGGGGGGTAGTTAATTTGATACAGCGAGTTATATGAACTTGCTATTTTGATTCCGAGGTATTTGATGTGGGAGGTGTTCCATTTATATTTAAATTTCTGTTGTAGGGCTGACCATACGGGGTTCGGGAGGGAGATGCTAAGCGCCTCTGACTTGTCGGTATTGACTTTATAGTCTGATAGTTGGCCAAATTCGTCAAGGAGTTTTTCTAAGTTAGGGAGGGAGGTGAGGGGGTCTGACAGAGTGAGAATTATGTCATCGGCGAACAGGGATATTTTGTATTCCTTGTCTCCGATTGGGATACCTTTAATAGTGGGTTCAGTTCGGATTCGGGTGGCCAGGGGCTCTATGGATAAGGCGAAGAGTAAAGGGGAGAGGGGGCAGCCTTGTCTGGTGCCGTTTTGTATTTTTATTGGGTTGGAGCGGCCTCCTGGGAGTTTTAGTAGGGCTGTTGGATTAGTATAGAGGGCCCGGACGCCGGCAAGAAATGGTCCGGAGAAGCCGAATTGGCGCATCGTTTGGTCTAGATAGGACCATCTGATGCGGTCAAAGGCCTTCTCTGCGTCGAGACTTAGTATCAGGGCCTGGGATTGTTTGAGGTGCACGTGGTCTATAATATCAATAATTTTGCGGGTGTTGTCAGAGGCCTGTCTTCCTGACACAAATCCCACCTGATCTATATGAATTAGCCTTGGGAGAATAGGATTCAGCCTGTTTGCTAGGATTTTGCTGAAAAGTTTGAGGTCAGAGTTTAAGAGGGATATTGGGCGGTAGCTGCCGCATTGAAGGGGGTCTCTGCCCTCTTTATGTATTATAGCCAAATTGGCTGCCGACATAGTGTCTGGGATCTGTTGGTCTTGCATAAAGGAGTTGTACATTTCTAGGAGGTGGGGGGATAGGGGGCCTACAAATTTTTTATAGTACCCGTTGGAAAATCCGTCGGGTCCGGGTGTTTTAGCTAATTTAAGTGAGGATATCGCTTTTTTTAGTTCCTCTAGAGTTATTTTTTTGTTTAAGAACTCGAGTTCTTCCTGAGTGAGGGATGGGAGGTTGCATTTGGTTAGATAGTCGGATGTATTTTTGGCGGTATCTTTTGGCATGCTAGTTGGGTGGAGATTGTAAAGATCTGTGTAGAATTCTGCGAACTCATTCGCAATGTCCTTCTCGTTATAGGAGACTAGGCCGCTTTTAGTCCTGATCTTTGAGATCTGGGTCTTTGTCTTCAAGCCTCTTAATTTGGAGGCCAGAAGTTTGTCCGCTTTGTTGCCCCTATCGTAGAACCGCTGTTTGGTCCATTTCAGGGCTCTCTCCACCTCGTCAAGTTGCAGCACTTTTAGGTCGGATCTCGCTTTCTCGAGTGTTCTGAACACCTTTTTTGATAAAGATTGTTTGTGTGAGCGCTCTAGCGCTAGGATTTTATCCGTGAGTTCCTTCTGGGCTCTCTGTTTAAGTTTCCTCTTGTGGGAGGCTATTGATATAAGTTCCCCTCTGATGGTGGCTTTGTGGGCCTCCCACAGAGTTGCTGCTGAGGGCACTGAACCTTTGTTTATTTGGAAGAAGGTGATCAGTTTTTGTTTCACTGTTTTGACTACTAGTGGATCGTTGAGAAGCGAGTCGTCGAGTTTCCAATTATATGTTAAGGACTTGACGAAAGGCAGAGAGAGGGTGAGTACGATAGGGGCATGGTCAGACCACGTTATTGGGCCTATTTCGGAGTGGGAGGATGCCTGGAGTACATTCTTGGTGCCCAGAAAATAGTCGATCCTCAAGTAAGACTGATGGGGGGTTGAGTAGAAAGAGTAGTCTCGTTGACCCACGTGCTGGGCCCGCCAAATATCTGTCAGAGAGTACTCCCCGAGGATATCTTGGAATTTTTGGGCTTTTGTCTGTAGTTGGATGGAGTATGGGGCAGTAGTTTGGCCTGATCTGTCATGGGCTGGGTTAAGTACCATATTTACGTCTCCGACTAGGAGAAGGGAAGAGAGCGTCGGTTGGTCGAGGGTGCTAAGGAGGTTCTGTAGGAATTGGGTTTGGTTGGCGTTTGGGGCGTAAATATTTAGGATGGCTAAGGGGGAGCCTGAGAGCGTACCTTGGAGGAGTATGTACCGTCCCTCGGGGTCTTTAGTTACCGTCGTCAGGGCAAATGGTATGTTGTTTTTAATCAGGACGGCCACCCCTCTTTTCTTGCTGGGGGAGGAAGCGAAAAACGCTTGGGGGTACACGTGTTTAAATGTGTTTGGCGGGTCAGCATTGTTATAATGGGTTTCTTGGATACAAATTATATCCCCTTTAGTTTTTTTAAATTCTTGAAGGGCTAGTTTGCGTTTGCGAACCGAATTAAGGCCTTTGACATTCAGGGAAATAATTTTGATCGACGCCATCAGTGTGGAGGGGGGGTCTCGGGGATAAGCCCCTGTCCCTGAATTATTCCCATGTCAGGGTTGGTTCGTGCGTCGGGTTGAGTATGTGGGGGGTAGTCCTTAGTGGTCCCACAAGGGATATTGGGGGGAGGTCGACGGGGGGAGGGTGGGCTGGTGGGGGAGAGGTGGGGGGGGGGGAGGACACAGGAGGACAAGAAAGAGAATGGGCTGTCTTGGAGCCCGAAAAAGGTTCCTCTTGACATTTTGATGTCAAGGGGATGGGGTGTAAAAAAAAACCCCTGGGAGAACTTTCGGGGCGTCACTCACGGACCGTAGCCAGAAAGAAGGGTCCAGCACCCCCACCCCATTGCTTATGGGGGGGGGGGGTCCCTAGTAAGGGAGGGCACCTCTGGCTTATGGAGGCCTTACTCTCCTTTGGTTTGGGCCATAGATAATCTTTTACATCCTTAGTAAACATTGTTTTCTTCCCTTATGTTAAGTCTTTGTCTGTGTGTTCTTTGTGAATTCCGGGGGGGGGTGGGGGGGGACGAGGGAGGAAGGGGGGGGGAGGGTGGAGGGGGGGGAGGGGAGGGGGGGGGACGGGAGGTGTTGGGGAGGGGGGAGGGGTGGGGGGGGGGGGGGGCGAGGGATGGGGGGGGAGGGGGGAGGGGTGGGGGGGGGGGGGGCGAGGGATGGGGGGAGAGGGGGGGGGTTGGGGGGAGGGGGGGGGAGGGAGGGGTGGGGGGGGGAGGGAGGTAGGGGTGGGGGAGGGGGGAGGGGGGGGGGTGGGGGGAGGGGAGAGGGGGTTGGGGAGGGAGGGGGGGGAGGGGGGTTGGGGGGGGAGGGAGAGGGGGGGAGGGGATAGGGGGGGGGAGAGGGGGGGAGGGGGGGAGGGGGGGAGGGGTGGGGGGGGAGGGGATGGGATAGGGGGGGGGAGGGATATTGGCATCTGGTGAGGCAGGGGGGGGGAGGGGGGTATCTGGGGATAGGGTGGGGGCGGGAGGGGGGGGGGCGTGCGGAGTACACATAGGTAGCATATAGGTTAAACCTTGCTCTCGGGGGGAGTCCCAGTCTATGGCTGAGGCTTCCCTTGTACTCTGCTATTGTCAACTTGCAACAATGGAACACCTTTAAACATTGGATTATAGCAGTGTAGGCTCCCCTGGAGGGGACAAGGGGGGGGCTAGCATATAGTATACACATAGTTAGCAGGGGGTTAAAACCTTGTTCTCGGGGGGAGTTCTCATCATAAGCCTAGGTTTCCCTTGTGTTTTGCTGTTATCAACTGCTCATTGGGATGCGTTCAAACATTGGTATATAGCACTACAGTTTGGCATAACATAGATCGTTTCTTCTCTGGGGGGGGGGGGAGGGGGGCATACTGGGGCAGGGGAGGGGGGGGAGGGGGAGCACATGATATACCAGAGTTCAGTAAGGAATTTAAACATTGCACTCGGACGGAATCACGTTCTTAGGGCGAGAGATCCCTTACATAGCACCATTTTAGATTAGAACATCAATAGTTATTTATACATTGGCATATATCTATACACATTGGGTAAACATAGTCCGGATCTCTGATCTTGTGGGGGGGGGGCAGGTCAGGGAGGGGGGGGGGGGAAAGCTGTCCGCGGCAGGGAGGGGTGCGGGGAGATCTTTTGGGGGGCAGTTTAACTTGGTGTTTACTTTGACTAGTGGAGGGGAGGGTAGGAAGAGAAAAAATGGGGGGGTGAGGAGGGGGGACATCTGGCTTATTCGAGTGTTTGGGACTTGCCTCTGAGGGGGGCTTAGTTTTGGTCTGGGTGGGTGTTTGGAGGTGAATAGCTGAGGCTTTTATAGTGTGTCAGCTGTTGTGAAGTGGGCTGAAGTATCCAGTGCGACACCGACTCCGATCCGGGGGGGGAGGGGTAGGGGGAGGTGGTGGGGGAGGGAATGTATGAGGAGGAGAGGGGTGGGGGGGGGATTGAGGGGGGGGCAGGGGGATTCAGGGGGGGGGGGCATACACTTGCGGGTTCAATTGGGGGGCCCTATGACTCTGGGGGTGAGCCCCGGTAGGGGTACTCAGTAGATTCAAGGCCTTGGACATATGTATTTTTCGGATTGACAGCAAGGGGGGAGAGGTGGGGGGGAAGTTCGGGGGGATCGCGGTAGGCTGGAGAAGTGGGGCTTTCTTTGGGGGATATCGGGGTACAACATCTTTGCCATAAGGATGGGAGAGGGGAGAGGGGGGGGGGGAGGATTTTTGTTCATACAACCTGCCACTTGCGGGAAGGGAGGGGGGGGTGGAGGTTGTTCTCGGGGGCGGATCACGGGGTGCTGAGTCCGTATGTGGGGTCTCCGGGCCTGATGTCCTGGTGTGTGGGCTCTTTAGGTTGGGGACCTTGGGCATCTCTTGATCATCGGGAGCGCCAACCGGGCATGCTTATGGGGGAGAGCAGCAGCAGGTCCGCGGCTCTGGTGTCTGTGTCTCTGATGGTGCAGCTCCGGAGCACGTGAGTGACTCGATAGGACCGCGCCCGGAGAGGAGCAGCTTGGTTGCCGATTCCTCTCGTTGCTGCCCGAGACACCCCGAGCGGGGTCCCGGTTCCCCTCGGTCTCAGGTGGGGGCGGTGAAGGTAAGTGGGCATTTAACGTGTGTGGGGGGGGGGAGGAGGGGAGGGCTAGGGGGGGGAGGAGGGGAGGGCTAGGGGGGGGGGGAGGAATATGGGGAGGTAATGGCAAGGGGAGGGGGGGGGGTAGGGTTGGGGGGGGGGATAGGAGGGGGGGGTGGGGAATTGGGGGGGGATGGAAGGGGAAGGTAATTTCGTGGGATGTAGTCTAGGGGGATTCGAGGCCAGGGGAATATTTTGTTTATTGCGGAATCTTATGCTGGGTGTATACTGTGGTCTTTAGGGCCTCTGGGACTGCGTGGGATGACTGCAGGGGCCGCGTGTGGTTTCCTTGGGCCTCACAACTGGCTGGCTCATCGGGGTTCACCGGAGGCGTTGGCTCGCCAATCTTTCCGATGTGCGGGGGGCTTCTTGGAGGGTCGTCTCCGGCGTCTCCTCAGTGCTGGGGCGGTTGCTCTTCTGCGGTGGGAGAGGGATTCCTAACGCTTTCAGGAAGTTCTTGGCGTCTTCAGGGGTTGTTACTGTGTGGTGGCGGCCATTGCGCAGAACCACTAGTTTGAAGGGCAATCCCCAGCGGTACTTTACCCCCTGGTCCCTGAGGTAGGAGGTGAGTGGGCGCAGTGCGTTTCTTTTATTTATTGTTAATTGGGAGAGATCGTTATAGAGTTGAATTTGCACTCCATCCATAGTCACAGTCCTCATTTCTCTAGCCGCTGACATGATGCGGTCTTTAGCAGAGTATGCGTGCATTCTCAGCACCACATCTCTGTGACGGTTTGGGTCCGCTGATTTCTGGGCCAGGGCTCTGTGGGCGCGATCTGTGTGTAGGTCATGTTCTGAGAGATCCGGGACGAGCTGCAGGAAGAGTCTGCGGAGGTATGGTTGGAGTTCTTCATGGGTGATGGATTCAGGTATATTTTTGAGGCGGATGTTCTGCCTCCGCTCCCTGTTCTCCATGTCTTCTAGTTTGTCTTGTATGTGTCGGATCGCCTCTCCGCATCTCAGTACTTCCTCGTGGGTCTCAGCCTGTTCGTTTGAGATTCCCTCCATCTTCACCTCCAGATCTTCCGTCCGCTCCGTCAGCGCTTCCACCTCTGCCCGGATGGTTTGGAGGGCCTTTTCCGTGTCTTCCTGTACTCCCCTCCTCATTTTAGTAATTAGAGCATCAAAAAAGTCTTTATTTAGGACGGGGGGGTCCGAGTCAGTCGGGCTGTGTCGGCCGCTGCGTGCCTCGTGCTCTGGATCTTCTCCGGCGCCATCTTGCTCCTCGGGACTGATCTCAGCCTGGCGTTGCGCCGGAGAGAAGAACTTGGTGACGGGGCATTGGTTTTTCCTCTGCGGTTTCCCTGCCATCTCTCCGGTGCTTATTCCTGGTGTGGGGTCAATTTTCGGGGGGTTTGGGATGTAGAATCAGCTTATTCTAGTGTATAGATTGGTGAGGGTGCCGGGAGCTCCTCCACTAGCAGACCATCGGCTGTGACGTCACCGGAAGTCTCTTTGTTTTGTTTTTTAATTCTACAATTGGGGCTTAGTTTCGTGTAAGATCGTTGTAGGGAAATATCCCATGTTAAAAAAATAAATGTATATTTATTGGAGAACGAAACACTTAATGCATGTATGATAAAAGTATCATTTTCAATCACTATTTTCATCATATTTACTGCTTCAGAGAGGTCATTTATCAATGTACCTTATGCTTTCTGCAAAATGGGTGCAATTTTAGTGCATAAAAGTAGCACAAGATGAATGAAAGACAACAATCCTATTACATTCTTTGGGGATTTAAATCTGGTGCTGGTGTGATTCCTGGGAGAAGGAGCAGCTCAGTGAGTAAAGACACTGACTGTAAAACAATGACGCTGAGTTTGAATCAGGGCAACTGGTGTCGGATCCTTGTGATCTTGGGCAAGTCACTTTATCTCCCTGTGCCTCTGGCACCAAAATCATAGATTGTAAGCTCCACGGTGCAGTGACTGTGTCTGTAACATTCCTATGTGCTGTATACTGTAATTGTGAAGCGCTTTACGCCCCATTAGGAGAAAAACGCTATATGAAATAGTTATTATTATATGTATTATCATATTCCATTCCCATGATCTGAGCTGGTGTTAAACTTATCTGCCTAGGAACGTTGTGTATAATGTATTAAGCGACAATCTGCCGCTTCAGCTGATATAGAATATGTCGCTTTGTATCGTAGAGCTCCAACTCTCAGATAATTTTTTCATGCTTGGCTGGTTCCTTTACACACCTTGTAAATACATATACCCGGAGAAAAAAAAATTCCCGGGAAAATGTAGATCATACCTGCACTGTGTGTTTTACTTGCTTGATTAGATCTAATTCTTTTTGGGTGCTAAAATAAATAATCAATTCAGTGATGAAATATGGGGAGTGAATAATGTAAACTGTATCTGGGGCATCTGGTCTATTTGAGCCAGTTTTCACCTTGAAGACTATGATAAATAAACCCAAAGAGTAAGACAGAACACTGTGAAACACAAACTCACTGTTTGTTAAGCAGGTGTTATTGGAACTTTTGGTAATTTTCCTGGAGGTAACATTTAATACATTTCCATCCTCAATGTTTCCATAATTCTTGAAGTGTAGGTTTCCAAGCAGGAAAGGATAACGTTAAAAGGAAAGGTGTAATTTCTCTTGATTTGTGGGTTCAGAGCCACGTGTAAATTAACCCCTTCAGTGCCGCAGATGTATACATTATATTGGCTTGCAGTGAAATAAATCGACTAGGAACACTCAATCAAAGACCAAATGTGAATGTAAAGATGCTATACGTAGAAAACATGCTATGGAAAATGTGTGGGCTGCTATACCATAAAAATAAAAGAAAGGATAAGATAGTCTTTTTAAAGGATGCCATCAATAAAATATCATCATCAATATCATATCATCATCATCAATGTAAACCATGCTTCTACAGAGTTATCTAGCTTTATAATAAAATACATGTTTTCAGATTGTTTTTACACTTATCTATTACATAGTTAGTACTAGCTTTAAATAATTAGCAATGCTCACTGTGACTTTGGAATGCAGAGGTTTTTTTGAGACGTATACCTTCCAGCCAATGCTCCCATACAGTAAGTACCCCAAACCAGTTAACAGCCAAGCTATTTCAGAAAGCCCTTACCCAAGAAGTAAATCCCTTTTTGTATAAATAATCCCTCTATGAGACTCACTGTGGTCTCCTTTATTAAACAAGGGCCCCTTATAGATGAGATTGCACTATTGTATGTATGTAGATCTTTATTTGCATAGTGCCATCCATGACTATAGCACTTCACAGCAGTTAAAGATGCAGCAAAATAACATGGGATGTAATACATAATAGGAATAAGCAGTTCACACGCAAAAGTGACCATTAGGAAAAGGTGTGTGGGTTCCAGTCCAGGCTTTGGCTGGAACCGGCCCTTACCTGGCTGCTTTGGACATCTTGGTTGTTGACAAGCCTCCTCCTGAACTTTGTTATTAGCTGTACCTGTTCAGGTGCCTGAGCATTGTATATGTTTCCCTGTTTTCCAGGCCATCTTGGGTTCTAGTTGCTGAGCCTTCCTTGTTCGAGAGCCTTCCCTGTTCCTGGTCGCCTTGGGTTCTAGTTGCTGAGCCTTCCCTGTTCCTGAGCCTTCCCCGTGGCTCGTCTATCCCTGTGGCTTCCCTGTTCCGGAGGCTAGCCTGTTCATTTAGAATCCCTGTTGCTGACCCCGGACCGTGACCCTGACCTCGCTGCCTGCCACCTGCCCTGACCCTTTACCTGTTGCCTGGACTTTGCACCACTGCCGCCAGCCCTGACCTACTGCCTGCTTACCGACTACGGATACACTAACAGGACTCTGTCCCTGGGCTCTGGTCGGTTAGTCTGCATCTCTGTGAGTCCGCCTCCTGATCGGACACAAGCACCATCACAAAAGGAGACCCAGCCCACAAAGGGCTTACAATCCAAGTGGTACTGTATGTAGGGAGACGTTAGGAAGGGTTGTGGTAAGTGTGCATACAAGGATGAGTACTTTTGAGCTACTGAAATGCTTCCTGAATCTTTTAAAGTATCAGCCACAGATCTCTGTTTTTATAAATGTAGTGACAAGCTCAACATTTGTTTGTTTGCTTTTAGTTTTACTGCTTTTACAAAGTGACTTATTGAGCCTTTGAATCCTCACTGGAATGGGCTCAGTCCAAATATTTGAAGGCAGAGCCATTTAAAGACACTCAAGGCATTTTTTACATTGGAAGAATTAATTGGCATCATGTGTCATGTCACTGTCTGCGTGGAACGGAGCCCATAGCGGTGAGGATTTTCAACATAAAAACATTGCTTTTCAGAAAATTCATTTTTCTTATGTTTCTTGTGGTTAAAGTCCAGGAACTCATTTGCATTTTTTTAAACATGGAAAGAACACATATGAAATCCTATTAATAATAATAATAATAATAATAATGTTTCCTTATATAGTGCTCACAGTGTACAAAGGAATGTACAATAAGTTCCTGCCCTGCAGAGCTTACAATCTGTTTTGGTGCCCGATGCATAGGGAGATATAGTGAATTGCCAATGTTACATGGAGCTGACACCGGGAATTGAACCAGGCTCCCATGCTTCAAAGTCAGTGCCATTGATTTTAGACTCACTGAGATAGATTCTGTGGGATCTACGGATTATAGGCAAAATAATGGCGTAAATAGTTATTATGCCTTATCTCGCACTGAAATACACCAGCGCCAGGCTGCGGCTATGTATTAATCTCAGTTGCACCATTTTATGGTGTCTGCGCCTGCCAGCGACAAGATGACGCATTTACGGTGCCAGAGTTTGGCAGAGTTAAATATGCCTATGACCACAGGTCTATGTATTAAAGGAAGTACGGCTTGCGCTACTTTTCTTGATGGTTTTCTGCGTGTCACCTCTAAGGTGGCGTACGTATTTTATTTAGCACAGAATTCCAGCGCCAAAATGAGCAGCAATACACTTAATAAATATGTTGCGTTTCAAACAGAAAAAAAAGCTATTTTTTTAAATTTAACTGTGTCAGCGCACATGTATCCGTGATCAACAGAGCCCCGCATATTGTATAAATAAATCTGAATGTTGAACTTTTACAAGAACTAGTTTTTCTTTTCAATGAATAGCTTTTTTCACTCAGTATAAAATAGACCTATGGAGGTCATCACCACTAGATGTGTTAGCAATCAGCATATACCATTTTAAAGAAGGTTTGACATGTTAATGCAGAGTATGTCCTTAAATGGTAATATCAAGATGGACATACTTGCAACCTTAAGTACATCTCCTAATATTGCATGTAGTGAGAAGACACTGCTGTATTGTGCATTCTCCTGAAATATTTCAGTATCTAGTACTCTTAGAAACAGGACACTTGGCTTAATGGACCATCTGGTCAAACCTGATGTTGGCAATTAGTGTGTGTGTGTTGCACAGTGAGGTTATTGAGCAGGATGTAAGGAGGGCCTGTAAGCCTGTCGAACTGGGGGCCACTAGGCCAGTCAAAGAAGTCTTGACTTACTTATGATCCCAGGATCGTTGTTCCCTACCCCACGCCCCTCCCACCCCCCACTGATGGCAGCCCTCAAAGTGAAGCATAAAAGCACTTTTTCTGTGCATCCATACTGTATATCCCCCGAGGGGAGGAGTGAGAGTTATGAAAGAGTTACATGACTTACCCATGCCTCAAGCTGGATCACTCTCCCACTCCCCATAAACACAACATACAATTTCTTGGGAGAAAATAATGGCTACAGATTTATTTATTACAACAAGATAAATGTAACATTTATCCCCAACTAAGGACCCAGCCAGATTGCTTCATCCACATCTACCGGAATACCCTCAGCTCGTGCTTATCTAGTCATTCAGTACCTTAGTCCGAATGGAACAAAGCCCCCACAGGAACGTCACCACGATCCCTGCCTCAACAGTACCACCTTCCCCAAATTCCATGCGGAAGGTCACCACCATTCCGTCCCGCAACAGCATGGAATGGTCATGCCTTCTCCAACAAAACACTTACGAGATCTGAGAGCACCCTCCAGGATCCAATACTGAGTGAGTCCCCCCCCCCCCCAAGTACATTTCTCCTGCCACCAGCAAGGTAATTTAAAGCTGCAGTTCAGGCAATATCCTGCATATGTGTTTTTTTTTTAATAAATCAGTTCTGTAGTAAGAAAAAATACTTTTAGCATTTTCTGTTTAAAAAACAACTTTGAAAGACAAATTTTCTTGAATTCTATTTTAACAAGCATGCTTGTTCCTATAGCAACGATTTACATTCCCCATATTTAAAGATGTCGCCAAACTTTGCCGATCAATAGACGAGAACGAATTAACCGGCAGCTATGCAGTTTTTTAGGTAAGTAGAGATTGCCCACATGAAACTATTGAAGTTAAAAAAATAAATAAAATAAAAAAACAGGATCCTGAACTGCAGCTTTAACGAACCTTAAACTGACCTTGCCAGCCTCACTGCCTTTTCCAGCGCACTTTGCCACGATTAAATCAGGATATCGTTCCCTATATCTGATAGGTGCACGTCATCCTCCAAAACAGGCCTTTCACTCCCCCTTTCAGGTCCTCATGCGTTATTCCAAGCCCCACCCCCCCCTAAATTCAGCACTAATGCTGCCATTGCCTTATTAACTTTCTTCCTAGATCTGTCAACTGCTGTGTCATGTCTGTCCCCACACCAGTGCAACTTAGGAGACACCTCCGACCAAAATCATATCACACGTCTAAATCTTACCACTAACTGCGCAATATCCTGCTGAATGTTCCTCATTAATTTTAACAATTGGATCGATACCAAATAATTCACCCCTTCAAGCAGCAAAATTATATCAGGAGTGCTCTACCCCTCTCCCTACGCAATAACTTGGGAAGTAGTTGGTCCCAACACATGCCCCTATTGCCAACCAACAACATCCTGGCCAAGTCTGCCATTTTCCCCAACTGCCTTCTCCTGGTCTACACTCAACTCACTTCCCAGCCCAGTGAATATACTGTATGAATCCCCACACAGCCAGACTTCCAGTGGGGCTTAACCTGAACAAAACCACAACCTCAACTACTGAACTCTTTTAACTGTTTGTACAGCGTCTAACATAACACCTAAAATGCCATGATGACCACGTGCCAAACACTTTAATGGCTGCCTCCATAAGGCTCAACCTCATGGCTTTTGATGCTGGCTCAATTCTGAAAGAGTGGAACTTGATGATCAAGTCCCCAAAACCTGCTAGCTCCACACATTTCTTAAAAACCCTTACAAACAGAAAACGAGACACAGTCCCGTCCATCTCCCGCCCCCCAAATTGCTACTATTGAAACTGAGCCTCCCAACTCCTGTATCTTTTAAAAAACCTCAACAACTTACCATGGTTGCCTCTATCCGTGCACCCTCTGTCCTCTGTTCTTTCAAATCTGTACTCAACCAGGCCCACCATTCCTGCCAGGCCTTGGAGTATGCTGACCACGTACCCAAGGCCATCAAAACCGTCATGAACTCCATCACTCCCGAACGGCTTCCTGCCACAGCTTCTGCAGGCAGGGCTCCTCCGTTGTAGCCGATCCTGGAATGAACCATATATTATAACCAAAATAAAATAAATAGACAGCACTCTAGGAATAAACTATGCAAGCATGTGTTGGAATAATGGTGCAACGGGAACAGGAAGGGGACTTAACCCCTCCAATAACTAGAATGATATATAAATAAGTTCCCAGCACACTTTTGTTTTGTTTTTTTGACAAGTGATGTATGGAAAGGAATTAACCCAGCTGTTTCTTTGGAACTACCCCCAACAGAGACACTCTCAACCCCAGTAATGAAAGGGAAGAAAATGGGCTTGCCATTCTGCCCGCCCCACTTCTTTCTTTATTTTTGCCCATACTACACTCACGTGCATCTCCAGGGCCGCCAAAAGAAATCTTGGTGGTGAGAAATCACCTCCATGCACCTGGGCAACCCCCCAGCCAAAATCCCCGCCTCAGCACCAAGCACACGAGTTAGCAGCATCTTGGGACCATACCGCCTCGCCTCCTCCTGCAGCTCCCGCACCCATATTTCTCCTCTGACCTCGACCACCATCATCCCTGCTAGGCCATCCGAACTTGTCCCTCTTTCTCCACGCTGCGCAGCCATCTCTCAGGATACTCAGTAGATCCTAGAAGAGAGAGGAAGATCGGATCCCTCCCCCCTACCTTATGTACCCCTCCGTCATTCCCCCTTATAGCTCCAGTGCTTTCTTAATGTACATGTAATGGGATGCATCAAATTCGCCATCATTTTCACCCCCCAGATCTGAGTTGGTATAAACCAATATGGTTAGCAATATGTTCCAAAATGTAAGAAATGACATTACCAGCCACCTTACATTTCATACAGATGGAAGCAGCGCAATGCATCAGCGCAAACCCTTTATTGACGTTAACAAATCTTTATTATCTTTTTTTCAGGGCAGGCTGACATAGTTGTTCCAGTGACATCATTTAGCTCCCCGTGCCACAGACAAAGGATCTTGTTGTATGATTCCTTATGAATTATTAACAACCATAGTCTCGTTGCAGCCAAACAAACAGCCCACTTTCCAGAGAATGAAGTAAGCAAGGTCCCGTTTGCCAGTCTTTCTTTCTCAACAACTGAGACATGATACTGATATCTGTTACACGTGATGCAGAATTACAGCCGTGAGGACAGCTACCTTTATCCTTTCTTTTCTATAACGCAGGATTTAGAATGACTTGAAACCATTTTATTCTATTCAGCACAGAAGAGTTTGTTTATTGCAGCCAGCGGTTAAATTTTTTCAAGGTTACATGTGCATGTCACATTCCTCACTGTTCCATACAATCCAACTAGGAACATAGGCAAATGTAAAGAGTCGACTCTTCAAAACCTCCCAAACTAGGAAGACAGAGGCCTGAATCTTTCTAAACGCCTAATTATGTTTCATATGGCCTGCAGTGTGTTCTGGACCACTTCATATTCACTTAGAGAAAAGTACTAAAAGCCTGTGCGCATACTCTGTTTTGATACGTGGATTAAAAAGAGATTATTTTCTTAGTGAATCTGGGCAACTCAAGAAATAACACAATATGGATTTCTTGTCACCTGGCCTGTTCAAGCATTGTCTTGTTCCAAAAAAGTACATCAATCTATTGTGGGTGGTGATCTTCCCACATTTAAATGGTTAAAAGCTCACTCCATTGCATCTCCCACTCTCAGGGGAACTTGCTTACTTGCAGTTTGATTGTGACAAATCTAATACAGAGTTCTTTTCATGGTAATGTACAGGTTAATAAGAGCTTCAATCAGACTTAGAACTATGCAACTAATTTTGACAGATTTATTATAAATCATTCTTCCTGGTAATGCACAGGTTATTAAGAATTTATATTAGTGTTAGGTACCCTTGAGATGTGGTCTGCCGTGTAGTGGCTCAAGGGCTTACAACACTTTGGCCAAAATGTTAAACTAAAAGACCATTTTATTTTAATAGATATCTATACATATATATTTAGGCACTGTACCGTGTATAAGTGTCACTGGATGTGCACTGAGCTCTGTCTGTGTTTCATGTTCTGTCTCTGGTTTTAAATATCTATTGCCATGCTCAGTAGCACTCCTCGGTGACACTTATATGCTTATATATATGTTGTGGTTATTTTGGGGGTTCAATATGAGCTTGTAGGTGTCCTGTATGTTTTACAATTCTTGTTCAGCTGGTCTTAGCTGATTGGAGGGTGGCTCCTCCTACCTAATTGAAGCTCACCCCCTCCCACATTTAAATGGTTAAAAGCTCACTCCATTGCATCTCCCACTCTCAGGGGAACTTGCTTGCTTGCAGTTTGATTGTGACAAATCTAATACAGAGAGCATTTCCTGGTAATGTACAGGTTAATAAGAGCTTCAATCAGACTTAGAACTATGCAACTAATTTTGACAGATTTATTATAAATCATTCTTCCTGGTAATGCACAGGTTATTAAGAATTTATATTAGTGTTAGGTACCCTTGAGATGTGGTCTGCCGTGTAGTGGCTCAAGGGCTTACAACACTTTGGCCAAAATGTTAAACTAAAAGACCATTTTATTTTAATAGATATCTATACATATATATTTAGGCACTGTACCGTGTATAAGTTTCACTGCATGTACACTGAGCTCTGTCTGTGTTTCATGTTCTGTCTCTGGTTTTAAATACAACTCACGAAATAACACAATATGGATTTCTTGTCACCTGGCCTGTTCAAGCATTGTCTTGTTCCAAAAAAAGTACATCAATCTATTGTGGGTGGTGATCCGCGTTTCGATCCTCAACTTGATAAAGGTCCAAGCTGTGGATTGAAACATCGATCACCACCCACAATAAATTGACATACTTTTTTTTATTTTTAACAAGACCTCTGGAGGACCGTTTATTTTCCCTTTGATGGGCTAACTTTTTCGATATTGGACGCAGCTGTTGGTGTTGGGCATGCACTCCAGGCTATACCTGTGGAAGTCGTGTGAGTGATTCTCTATTCTTCATGCCGCTATAGCAAGGCCAGGGGTTTCATCTCTTTTGTGTTGTGCTGAATATTGCGTTTTATCTGGGAAGGGAGTAGTCCATTAAAGGTCACCTGGAGTTTATAGAAACTACAAAATGGTTTAGTAATGAAAGCCAAAAAACCTAAAATAGGATCACTAAAGATTACGATCATATTTTTTTTTAAATGTTGTACGTTCAAATTTTAGTGCTGAAAAGTAATGCAAACCTTTCGAAACGTAAGTATGAAGGCTCCAGACATATGACGCATAGTTCGTTGTTTGAAGTGTGTTTTGATGCATTACGTCATGTATACCTGATCCATAAAATTTACATTACAACAAACGTTTGTGTCTTTTAAAAAAAATTATAACTACTGTATTATTAGTAGATATAAACTAGAACTATTCTATTTTTTGAGAGGGAAATATTCTTTTTTTAGTACTTAACATTTACAAGTTAGCACAGTCCATCGCACACAAGCGCCATTTAAAAATAGACTTCCATGAGCCAAAAAATGTCGATGCTTAGTACGGTACACGGGTTCCAAAGATTTAAGAGTGGTTATTTAGCACAGCTTTGCGCAAACTTTTTGAGCTGTGGCCCCCTTCCTGGGAGCCGCATCATTCGCGCCCCCCCTCCCCCAATGTCTCTGGGTCAAATGACGTTGTGGGTCATGTAACGTCACGTTGCCATGGCGAAGCGTGATGTCGCATGACCCCACGGCCTCATTTGATGACGCGTTGCCGCGGCGACGTGTCGCCAAAGACCCGGCTGGCAGCAGGTATGTGAGTTACAGAGGCCTCGCGCCTCCCCAGGCATTGAATTTAAATGCCGTGACGAAGAGCACGGGGCCTCTGTAACCGCCCGCGCCCCCCCTAGAAATTCTCCCGCCCCCCGGTTTGCTCACTGCTGATTTAGCAGACTCGCACAGCAGCAAAACTAGTGCTAACAGTAGCATCAGATGTATTAAAAATGGGGGGGGGGGATTCAAGTTGTTTATCAAAGTTTCCCCGCTGCAAAATCAGGGCAAAACATGTGCAAAAACACCTTTACCATAAAGCAAAATCCCAATGGGATTGTTTTGACTTAATACATCTGGCACAGGATGTTTAGCCCTGTTTTTAGATAAATGTGATGTTGTGTATTTGCCCCAATTCTACCTCAGTTTTGTAGCCAGGAAACTGAAAAGGAACCTCATATAAAACAGGGTAAAAGCCACCATATCCATCAAAGGAAAAAGGCCAATTCATTGCATTCATTTTCTTACATAACTAGGATGCTGTTTGTGCCCTGTATGCCCCAGTCATGCAGCTGGGAGACTTTAGTAGATATACACTGTCTCTACCAATACTGTGCTTTAGATTTATTTTATTTCACAAAACAAGATTATTTTTTTTAAGAACCAAAAAAAAAAAAGCCGCAAAATTGTCCAAGAACAAGATATTATTTAAAGCAAAGGGAATGTATTGTATGTTTTTTTGCACCAGTTTTGCCCAGAAGTTTAACAATATCCCCCCAATGAACTTCCTCAGCAAAAAAAACATATCCTACAGTATACGCAGTAAATGAAAGATTGAGTTGGTAATGGTATTTAATCAGGTTTTACCCCGGCTTGTTTACGCAGCTGCATAGTAACTTACTTTGTGCTTATCCTGTATAGAAGGCATCACTCTTCTAGGTCTAAGTGACCTTGGAAATAGTCTAAGACAATATGTTCCATGTTGCCTAACCTCTTCTTGAACAATTTCTTTAACAAATTATCAAAGTCAGGCTTTTGTTCAAAATCAGACATGCATATCTGCTCTTGTCATTAGCTCACACCGTTCAAAAACCCCATGTCTGGTTACTATAAATGTTTAACTACTCATTATTAAATGAGTAGTTCCTTAGGGTCCCATTGGATTTTTTTTATAGTGATACACAAACACTATTTGTAAAAAGGGTATAGTCTTATAGATTTCAGAGCTATGTGATGCTAGTGTACTTTGCGAATCTTCGAATATTTGCAAAATCACCAGAGTTTTGAAAATAATCGTTGCTAATGGTTTACTAAAAAGTAAATGGGAAAATTAGCGAATAGTATTATTATCATGTTATTTCGACCTTTCAAAATATTCAGATTTTGCCATTTTTTTTTCAAAAATTGAAAGAAAAAACTGGGAAGTGAATTCCGACAGATTTGCCCATAAAGCAGCTCTCTGGAAGAACGATATATTCTGCTATAAAGCTGCTACAATACCTGTGATGGTAGAGGTAGATTTGGCTGGGTTTTTTTTTAAATAAAGGTTAAGCCCGCCATCACCCTCACCTGTCAATAATAGGATGTATTTAGCTATCTTTTTACAGTTTATTGTACCCATCCTGTATCTGTGTACTGTACCCATATTGGGTGATATTATATTCTGTAGCCTGGTTCCAGCATTTCGGGAGCCAGGGGTTAAATGTAGGTTGAATGTTTACAGGTGCGGTCCTTTGTGTGGAGAATGGGTATAGCAGTATCCAGCCGCAACACAAAAGAGATCCTGGGCGAGATAAGGTGAGTGGCTTGGGACATTGTCGAGCGAGGCCAGGCTGTGTACACAGGTGTGGGGAAAGTGGCTCCCCACGGGTGAACCATTGTTCAAACCAAACATGGAGTTGCCTATCCCTACATAGGGTATTGGGAGGGCAAGGGGAACCATTGCGGTACTGTGCCCTGTAGGTGCAATTCCCATTGGTCCGTTCAAATGCTCCCTCATCTTAAGCCCTCCCCTGTGGACTGTCCTGGAAGTCTAGTAACCTTCCCTCACTCAGGATTGGTCCAATCCAGGCGAGCCCTCGCTCACTAATTGGACCCCAAAGACAATCCACTCTGGGATTGGTCGGGCCTCCGTCCTCCATGTTCGTGAATGGAAATCAAGGGATATATCAGTAGGAACCCAGCTTTGGCTCCAGAGACTTGTTGTGGAATACTTGGAGAGCCGAAGTGAACCCTTTAACTATCCAAAGTCATCCGAGGGTGTTCCGGAATATCGTGGAGGAGTTTAGAGGAAAGTGACCGGCGGGGAAACAGAGGGCAAGGCAGTGCTGCCCCTTCCATCGAGGACAGCGGTGCAAGTTGGGAACCCGTATTGGGGTAAATGTCTGGATGAAGGTCCCCGCACAAATGGCTCTAGTTTGTTCCCCCTCTTGGGGGAAGGAGTTTGTGTGGGTCTTTTGTACTGGAAGTTTGTGGAATATTTTTTCCAATAAATTAACTTTTGTTCAACTCTGCAGTTCTGTCTAGTGTATTGATCTCTAGTGTAATTGTCCTGGTCCCCTGTGACAATAACACCATACATTTCATGAATATTCAGGCCTTTATTGCGTGTTAATTGTTCTTTTATTGTATATTCCTTTATTCTTGTATTGTTTTTCAAAAGAAAACATTGCACATGACAACCAAGACCTATGCCAAACTAGGGGTACTTTACAGGAACTAATCCTCCCTAAGTCTCCTGGTCAGAAAGTGTATCGCACAGCAGATGCTAATGCCAATTATTGACTATGGAGACATAGTATATGGCTCGGCACCTCAAACCCACCTTAGCAAGCTTGACACCCTCTACAATTCAATTTGTCGTTTTGTTCTCCAATGCAACTACAACACACATCACTGCGAAATGCTCAAAGAACTAGATTGGCCATCACTAGAGTCTAGGTGCAAAGTTCACCTTTCCTGTCTTGCCTTTAAATTCTTTATGGGCAAGCTACCCAGCTACTGTATCTGAACAAGCTCCTCACCCCTACCACTTGCAGCACTTATCACCTGAGATCAGACTCCAAAAGACTGTTAATGGTCCCAAGGCTCAACAAAGTATCCGGCCGTTCCTCCTTCTCTTACCGTGCACCCCAAAACTGGAACAACCTACCAGAGACTCTCACATCCACCACCACTTTAAGTTCTTATAAATCTAAGGCTGTCTCACATTTTAATGTGGTCTGTAACTGTTTCATTCGCCCATAATATATATTTTCTTTAACTGTGCAAGCAATGTCTTGTATATAATGTATACCCTGTTCATTTATGTAACTGTATTTGTAACCATGTATTATTTGTCTTAACTCTGTGCCCAGGACATACTTGAAAACGAGAGGTAACTCTCAATGTATTACTTCCTGGTAAAACATTTTATAAATAAATAAATAAATAATTTATTATTACATTAACTTGTGACACACGACAGCATGTGAACTGTCATGAAAGCCACACATTAACACTGCACATAGGGTTGCCAGGCATCCCGTACATACAGGATTGTTCCTTATTTCATTTACTTGTTGCATTGTCCCGGAATGGTTTGTTGGGACGCATAACTGTCCCGTATTTTAGTGCCTTTACGTGAAATGCCTGAACTTAAAAGTTCTGTACGGAAATCAGTCGTAAAAATGTAATAGATTTCTACTTGAGTGTAATAGTTACCTTTTCCGATAGACGTCGCCTTTCTAAATTATTAAAATAATAAAGTTAGGACCCTGCCATGTTATCGCATAACACCATGACACCCACCCTTATGGGCATCACTTTATCTCCCACCGCTACTTGTTAGTTCAGCACAATCGTTTTTCTCCATCCCGCCAAGAGCAGAGATGATAAAAATCAAAGAATATACTTGTCAAGTGGGAGATACCATTCAGTCCAAAGCATTGGCACATCATTCATCGCTCATTATGACACCACACTTTCATACTGGATTTTGGCGTCCCATATTATAAAAACTTAAATGTGGCAACCCTAACCACAAACCGTAACCTTAATGATAATCAATACAATGAGTTCCAAATGCAATTTCACAGCCTTCCACACTTTAATTCCTCAAGATGAATGTTACCAATGCCCCCAATCTTCTACTCTCAATGACTTTACAGCGCCGTTCGACAATCTTTTGTATCAAACCACATAACTTTATATTACCATTCTTAACTACAGTGCTTTTACCCTCAGTTATAATTAAACTAATTTTTCATACGGTACCAACAGAGGTTACTCAGTAACATATTTGTTTAACCCCTATGTGCTGGTGCCATGCAATTGTTGGTGTTTTTACTTATTCAGATGCAGGCATATATGTCATGGAACAGGAATACCCCTGTCGGCACTTCTGTTTCACCCCCCCCCCCTTTCCTCGCAGCCCTGCTTGCCAGCTTATTAGTGCCAGCTGTATGTGTTTGGTTCTGCACACAAACACAGTGCTTGTGTGATAAATACAGTGCCATTTCCCCTCTCCCAGCAGCTTGCTGTATTAGAGATGCAACATTATTGCTACATGTTGTAGCTCCCCCAGACACTCCTGTGAGTTGCCATAGCAGCCCCAGCTTTTCTCTCAAATGGACTAGTCTGCTTTCTCCCCCTCTGCTCTGCCCACAGATGGTCTGTCCCCAGACTATCTTACTACCCAGCATACATTGCCATTTCCTTTCCACCACACCACTGGACTAGTGAGTACCTTGCTGTAACCCCTGTAATGGTGCTGCAAGATTATCTTTTCACCTCCCTTTACTACTAAGCACACACAGGGATATTTAGACCTACACCTCTACACAAGAGACTGTTTTTCCCTGCTTTCTCCAAAATAAAGTAAGAAAAGTAACAGACCTTGTCGTGCTTGGAAAAGAGGGCCGAGTTGACACTATCTGAGCTAAGTCATCACCACGTGACCCTCTGGCTTCCAGAATAATATATCTATGTTGGAACCAAAAGCCATGCTTTTCCTATTAGTTTATATTAGCATCAGCAGTGCAAGACACTGAATATGTTTTTACACATATTAGCATGAGAATTTGATTTGAATCGTCCTTGATAAATGTAGCATTGTAGCACAGGATCTGTGCAGTGTAGCCAAGCATGTGGACAGCCTCACAAGACACCATATAATGTGCAGTACAAGGGATAACAATGACTGCTTTTAGCTTGCAGCACCTCCTTTTGTCCAAGTACAGACTGGGAGTAAGGCAGATTACTTGCATAACTATAAGCCAATAGGGCATGACAGAGGCTCGGTTACTATTATAACTGAAGTCCTCTTTGTCCTGCTGCATAGTCCTTTCACTCAACCATACCAGAAAGTCCAAAGCAGCCTAACAAGAGCAGGAGAGAATGAAGTCCTAAACACTCGCCACCATGATTACCAATTAATGGTCCGAATCATGAGAACAAAGTATATTATATGACTTAATGTTGACCTGGAATAGACCATAATATAAAGTAATGCACTGTACATCTACTGTATATAAAAATAAGACACCAGTGCTCTACACTCACCACCCATGAAAAATACGTTTATTTGCTACCAGAACTTTTTTTCCCTTTAAACAATAAAGCCAGCTTTATTGGAATGTATTCTTTCATCATACAAAAACACATTTCTTTTTAACTTTTAGTACACAACCGCCAAGAATAGTTGTAACATTATCATCCATGTATCATTCATCCCATGAAAATTCTACAGGACAAGTACAGACCATATACTAATTGCTTATAATTTGGTTTCTGTTAAGGGAAAAGACTTTTGACAAATTAGCCCAGTCTTCTTTGAACTTTGGTCCTGGAGTTATAAAGGAGCTCTTTCATAAGAAAGGGAATTTACAGATTTGAGATAACTTCATTATTCTTTACTATTGCTGTCGATTTACTATTCTCTCTCTCTTGTATTCTTCAGTTGTAGGTCTTGGCTGTGGTATCTGAGAAGCCTCAGGGTTGGAAAAGAATGTGTGTGCTACAGACTTGGCTGATTATTTTAGGCATGAACCCTCATGCAGGTGTGAACTGCTGTTTACTTTCCAAACAAGGCTAAGAAAACAGCCATATTTCTGTATTCTTTTCATCCTATTTTCTTTGAGGTTCTCCTTTGTTGTAGTTGAGAATCTGAAAGGTCCATTCAGAAACGCAATGTCGGTGTAGGAATATACAAGATGGCTACTATTGTATTGATTGCTTACATTGAGTCATTTCAACTCTTTGTACTCACCTCTTCTCCTTAGATGGAATAACAAATCTGTCACAACATTCTGTCATGCCACATCTCTGACCTTTGGCTTACTGCTTTATTTTCTGCTGGTGCTATAATACTTTTAAATGACTTCATTTCGCCCTATGGGACCTCACCTGGCATATTTGCAAATGACAATTTTAACACCTGTCCTAAAACAAAGGTTTAAAAAATGGTCATTTTCCGGCATGTTATACATTCTAGTGTTAGAAAACCTGCAACAAAGTCCTTGGTTTGAGATGGATGGATTTAGCAAAGCTTTCAGAAAAACAGCTGTTTAAAATGTATCATTAGAGCTCATATTATATCAAATAAGTAGTTTTAGGCTGCAAAATGATAATTACTATGAAGTAAGTGCCAACCTTTTGTTGAACTTCCAAAAACTTAAACAATCTAAACAGATATCTTTGGAGTTCTACATTCTACCAAGAAAGTTAAGAGAGTGTACAGAAGAAAAGATCTGTAATTAAAAAGTGGCAATAACAAAAATATGTGTATTGTTTTAAATGAGTGTGCCACAGACTGCAATTTTAATACTTATAAATACAGGAAGCCAGCGAGGTTTACATTTGTAATACCACAACATAATCTCAATATATCATTCCTATATGGCAATTTTAAGTAACCAATGCTGCAAGGAACCAGTCCTTATCCCATTTTTGGTGGGATTAAGGCACCTGCTTACAGTCACATCCACGATCTCTCATACTACTTGTGCATCACAGGGCACTTGTGCAGATATGGTCACTGATGGTAATAATAATGGTTTTTCTTGTACAGCGCTCACAGTGTACACAGCACTGTACATATTCATTTTTTTTTTAGACAGGAGTCCCTGCCTCGTAGAGTTTACAATCTATTTTGTGCTGCCTAAGGCTACGGCCCCGCTGCCTGCGCTGCACGCGCACCTGCGAGGCTGGCGGCACGTGCAGCCGAATTCTCCGGTCTGCAGAGAGCTGATGGGGGGAAAGGCAGGGGGGCGGGGCGTGATGGGGGAGTGACGGGGGCGCAGCCATGACGTCACCCGGCAGGTTCGCCCTCATTGGCTGAACCGCCGGGGGGCGTGGCCTAGCGCTCCTTCACGACTCCTGATCTCAATTTTCTTGAGAGCAAGATATTCTGTCAGCACAGCGCGGCGGCCCTCCCTCGCAGCGGGCCCGGCCCCATTGTGGGGCGGCTCTTGACCCTGCAGTGTCCGCCACAGTGGGCGCTGCAGTAGCCAGCGGGGACCTGTCCTAAGGCACAAGTAGATAAAGTGACTTGTCAAAGGTCACAAGGAGTTGAAACTGAGATCTGAACCCTACAGCAAACTTCAGCTCCAATTACCTTCGTATTAGCCATTTCAGAGGTCCACACGCGATAACAATGTTTGTCGTTTCCCACAGTGTTGATATCCACATAAAATCAGAGAAATTAAGAAAAAACTAGTCACTTCAATTTTGATAATTATTGGAAGCACTATGGTTTAAAATAAGTACTATTATTCAATACAGAGCCATAGTTTTAATATGTCATTTTCTTGTTTTGACTTACAGAAGCAAAGTCAAAAATTAAAATAAGTGCTAGTGTTTAATATTGTGCCAGTAGTCAAATGTCTTCTTTTATAAGAAAAATTATATATACTTGCTAATTGCCAAACTACTGACAACCCTCTAGTAATCATCACTTAGGGGCCTATGCACTAAGCGCCGATTAAAAAAAAATCACCAGGGATTTTAAATAGCCATTTTTTACAGCGTTGCTATCACGGTATGCAGAAATCCCCGAATACCAGTGATAGCAACATTTGCAAAAATGGCGAGTAGCCGGCGGTGTGAAGATCGACCCTCTGAAAAGGGCTGACCCAGCGAGTTTCTTCTGCTGCAGAGAGAGAGAGAGAGCCGCCTCTCTCTGCACAGGACCACTCGGGTACCACCGCCGGCCTCTGGTACCAATCCTGTGTATCAAAAAATAAAATCTGGTTTTATGTGGGGGCACAAGGGGTGGGTTGTGTATTGGTGGTTTATACATATTGTAATGTTAGCCGCTAAGGTAATGAAGTTGACTGTAAATGCATTTTTATTGCATCGGACTGATGCCGGGGGTCTCCGGTGCTGATATTAATGGATATCCGCTCCGGAGACTCCCGGCATCAATCCGATACAGGAAAAATGCATTGTTTTTTTTCTAAGTCCCGTCTCGCCGCTTACCGGCAGCTTCTCACCACCCTCTTGCCAACTTTTCCTGGCGAGACGATTTTGAGAGGAAATCTCAATTCTAGAGCTGCGATAAGCCTCGATAAGCTAATCGGGGCTACTAGAATAGCACGAGTTTGAAAAGCTGTCGATAAGTGGCTTAGCGGCGCATTTGGCGATTTTTTTTTCCCGACAATTTTTTTTACCGGAAAGCTTTCTTACCGCCGACTTATCGTGGCTTACTGAATAGCAGTAGGATTTTTTGGCGATAAGTGGCTAATCGCTGCTTAGTGCTTAGGCCCCTTAGTCTGATAAATAATCCTCCCGTTTCATAAAACAGGAAAGGAAATAGATAGACAATTTCCCCCCAAACATCAGATGGGAATTCAGAGAATGTTTTTCTTCTTCTAAGGACATCTCCTGGGTTTCTGCTATTGCCTAAAGACATTAGTAAAAGTAGCAATGCTGCATTAAGTTCAAGAGCAGTCTGCAAACTAAAATATTTAATAAACTATCTCAGGAGCAGCTGGAAAACAGATGGGAGCTCTTATGAATATAATATCATGAAAGACAAAAATACAGAGTTTCAGAGTAAAACTAAAAAAAACTTGATTTCTATGAAATGCTTCTAGTTTGACCCATTCACTGCCTCTCCAGTAGAAAAGTGCTAAAAGAAAGGTAACATCTTTATGTTATGTGAGTATACTAAATGGTTAAATCCCTCTGGCTCTGTAGACTGTTGCTGTAATCTGTGTTGAGCCTCTCACATCATTGTAATTTCCTTTTTTACAATTAAAGTTACGCCTCTCAATATAAGCAATAACTTCACTTCTAGGTAATACAGTAGATTTTTTTTTGTACAGGTTGCATTTAACCTTTGGTTTCTAGTCCTCATTTATATCAAATGCATGGTAATCTAAATGATGGCAGATAAACTCATGTAACCCACCTAATTGTACTACTTACCATACCTCCTGTACTGTAAACACTCTGCTTACTCTCCTCTTTCTTAAATGTCAGCGTTTCTGTATTTCTTTGTCATAAAGTCTTGGATACATTACCTTATCTGCTTCACACATTGCTGATTTTAAACTTTGCCATGTATCCTCCTCTCTTTCTCACATAACCCTGCTAGGGTTATAAAACTTCACTCACATAAGGCTAAGGCCCCGCTGCCTCAGACCACGCGCCCGCACTGCAGACAGGCAGCGCGTGGAGAGGCACTTGGGGCTTTCTACGGTCCAAAGGGAGCATTTTTGTGAGCGGGGGGGGTGGCCAAACGGGTCAGGGGGGGCGCGGCCATGACAGGGGGGCGGGGCCAAAGCCCAAACAAAGCAGGGCTCACATCAGCTATGCACATATATGACGATTGCAGTACAGTACATGCATCGATAAGTGGGAAAAAGGTAGTGCTTCACTTTAAGTACATTTTCGCTTTACATACATGCTCCGGTCCCATTGCGTACGCTAATGTGGGGTATGCCTGTATAGCAGTTTGGCTATGACTGAACTTAGCTCCTTAAGAACCCATGGATATATGCCATCGGGGCCAGGTGCTTTATTTACTTTCCTTTTATCAAGCTTCCTTTACACTTCTTCGTCTCTTAACAAACAACTTTAGTTAATATTGAGGTTGTGACTTCCTCCTTTTGCACTATTTTTGTAATTGACACCTCTTTGGTTAATACACAGTCAAATAAATGTATTTATTACCTATTCATTCTTATCTCCAGTAATTTGCCTGCCTATCTCACACTGAAAGGGTCCTGTATTTTTATTTTCTAATCTTTTTGTTATTACGATACTTGAAGAACATTTTAGGGTTTATCTTACTTTCTACTGCAATTCTTTTTTAGTTTCCCATTTTTGCTAATCTGATTGCCCTTTTGAAACTTTTGTTATGCTCCTTATAATTCTGATATGATGCCATTTCTTCCCCAAGCTACAGTATTTAGACACATTGGTTTAGACCTGGTTCTTTTTATTTATACCCCAAGGCTTATAAGTGCACTTATCTAATGATGTTTTAAAGACTGACCATTTTTCTTCTTTTTTTTTGTCCTGCAAGAACTTCATTGCATTTTATTCCTCGTAAATTCTTTCTTAGTTTACTAAAATCTGCCTTTCTAAAATTTAAAGTCTTTGTTGATTCTGTATAATATAATTTTTGATAGTTTACTTCAAATAAGACCATGTCATGGTCACTGTTTCCCAAATGTTCCTTGACTGCAATATTTGTTATTATTTTTACATTGTTTGACATCACCAAGTCCAGTAATGCCCCCCTCCTGGTTGGTTCCACAATAATTTGTCATTCCCATTTAAGAGTTATGTAATTGTTTTGTTGCACACCCAAAAGAGTGGTAGTGGTAGAGAGATAGAGAGATCCTATTTTACTACAGCCTCAAACAAACCTTCAAAAACCACATGGACAGAAACCTGTGCACAAAAGGAGCACACCTGATATACCTGGAATATATGCTAATATACAGTAGATATGCAAAATATATTTAAATGACTTCCACGAATATCCATAAGCGAATAAATGTTGTTCTAAACAGCTCAAATAATTTGTGGATCGTATTTTGACACTTTAGCGCCTTTCTACCAAAAACCTGTTTTCTTTAGTTATGCTGCTAATCTCACAGCTCCAGTCGATGTACGGAAGATTAAAATTCCCCATTATTAAAACATGACCTCCTAGCTTTGCCATCTTCTCCTTTTGCAAAATTAGTTTGGCTTCCTAACGATGGTGATATAAAGAACTGCAGAGGCGGTGTGATGTTTCCAGATAGTCAAAAGAAGAACCGTGGTGCAAGTGGTCATTTCAGCAGAGAAATTGTCATATATGGAATGTCAGTGCGTTTAACAAGGACATTGGGCAAGAATGGTTACGTTGGGTCAAGTATGGACAGAAGTTCTGCTGAGAGTTTCACTTGTTTTATCAGCTTTCAGTGATTCTATTATACTGTATGTTTACAAGTGAGCTTTGTGAACATTTGCTCTGTCCTTGGTTTTGATGTGTTTATTTTTTTTTCTTTCAGTCAGTGCATCTCCCTTGGGGTGGATGGCTGTAATTTCCATTTTACTGAATGCCACAACCTGGCTGGTTGATCTTGAGTAAACATGTTTTATTTGCTATTGAACAGTAGCCTGATTCTATCCAGTTTGTAGCATCTGTGTTTGTGTTAGGGGTATTAGAAGGTGGGAGATTAACTGAAGATCAGCAATAAAAATGACACAAGCAATACACAAAATGTAAATAAAGAAGATTAAATAGAATATATAATATGTACAAGACTAAAAGAAAAAAGCATCGTAGGACATTTAAATGCTGTACATACAGTAGTATGAACATTAGAATGAAATCTGGGACAAACTGCCAAATCTAGGTCCTCTTCAATTATTCATCTGGCTTTCAATTTCACAAGGTCAAACAACAGTAATACAAAAGTGAAAATCACTGTGAACACAAAGGCAGGATAGTGGCTGTGTCATTAAATATTTATATTTTTTTATGTTGCCAAAATAAACTGTTAAACTATAGTTAGTTTAGAGTTAACCTTTAAACCAACTCAATGAATCTTCAAATGTAAACGTTATTATACATTTAATAAAGTAAGATGGGCAATATAAGTAAAGACTGACACTTCTATTTGTGCCATTGCTTAGCAACATACCCTAGTAGTAGCTACAGTATAACATGAAATAGCTAACCAGTTTACTACATTGACAATGTTATTCTATGCAGGGCCCAGGTGATTGGTGTTATCTATTAATGAGTTTTGCACAAGGGTAACAGCAAGTTTGATGTGAAAAACACGTGTTATTCGGTATATAATTTCCTCAAGAGAAAGTTGTCATATTGGTTCCTTACTTCTGGTCTGTTTGTGTGGATGAGGGTTTCCCTCACATTTACTGGATAACCGGGTTACCCCACAGAATGGTGCACTCAAATGTATATCAAAATGGCAAAAATACTTAATTGTTACAGAAGAAAATATAAAGATATAAAAATTATTAGAGCATAAAAATAAACAGAAGCAAGGAATTAGAAAGGAGTAATTACAGTCCTTGTTTTAGAGTCCATAAATCACGTACTATTTAAATATACATTTGTGTATTTACTTTCAAACAGTGTGTCTCATCTTCATATTTTCACTTCACATAATATTTAAACCAACAAAATATTCACTCCTATAATACATCTTCCTGTAGGGTGCATAACATGTTGATAAGAGTGTATAAAAAATGAGAAAAGGCACATCAGTAGATCACAGGTTGTCAGTCTTCATCTATAGGATGCAAACTTTCCAGTTGAAAATCCGATCTATACACACTATTCATGGACCAAAAAAAAGAAACCTATAATAGAACTAAGGAGGAGTAAGGTACGTGAGATACTCTGTAGACAGTATAATTAGCACACTTATCATGCCTCATTCCTCTGAAGATTCAAGACTCATAATGCTCTTCTACATGTTCTTGTGACTCGGCTGTGGCTTGTAAATAATGCTTTAGATGTAGTCCGTCGATTATAAGATATTCCTCATACAGAGATTGTTATGGTAGTTCCATGCTGTACCCACTTCTTGGTCATAGACAAACGCTGCTTCCGGATGCAACACCCCAACATATGGGGTGTTTCAACTTTCACTTTATCAAGGGATGTGAATACCCAGATCTCTAAACTGGCTTCTTATACTCTGTCACCATTAGAATAAAAGGGTCATTGCTCTTATAAGAAGCAATCAACAAGCAGAAAAAAGAATGAGTTAAAAAACAAAATACATAAAATAAACAAAAACTATATATATGAAGAAAACTGGACAAACGCTGTATAATTTAATTCCTCATTTAGTTCTCTTGGCTAAACACTTTGAAATGTAAATATCCATATACTATATTTGGACAATAATATTTTTTACATATTAATTTAAATAATGTCTAAGCCCATTACAACTACACCCTTTAGGATTAGCTTTATATTTAAGTAAATAATGTTGAGCTATACTTGGTAATTTTTTTTGCCTTTCTACTTATCTGCAACAGCACATAAAGTGCCATTAATATGTTGTAAGACTCTCTGTCTCAGTTGTCCTGTGGTCATTCCTATGTAGTGTAAGCCAAAAGAACAAGTGAGAGAGTATATAACACCCGTTCAATTACTATGTATGAATTGTTTAATTACATTTTTTGTTACCCCAGGTCTCCCAAAAATTAGTTTTAGGCATGCGTGCTCTGCACGTACCACAGTTGTAAGAACCCTGTGCACTTGCCACTTCCTTAGATACAGTATACTTTGTCTCTCATAAGCAACTAAAATATCTCCCACATTTTTTGATCTACACGTAATAATACATACTTTATCACCAAGTTACTGTTTAAGTTTCTCATCTGTGCCAAGTACATGTCAGTATTTTTTTTTTAAATTGCAAATGTCGCCATTGTGTAAAATAGATCCCAATAAATCGTACTGTTTTTCTTGATACAGTTGTAACCTTTGGAATCAACACATGATCTCTGTATGGCCCGTACGGCCCAATTATACCCCCTAGATATTCTTCAGGAGCTACAACCTCTAGCTTTACATCTACCGTTAAGTTCTTTGGCTCTCTATTTAAACTTTATATCTGTTGAACAATTACATCTAATTGTCAAATATTCACTTGCTGGAATGACCTCTATCTGTGATTTAGATGCATGGAACAAACAGATAGCAGATTTTTTCATCCTAAATAAATATGTATGGAGCATTCCATCTATACGTTTCATAATTGTTAGATCTAACAAATTAATTGTGGAGAGACTATATTCTAAAGTCAGTTTCAGGTTAAGGTCAGTCTGATTTACCAAAGTAATGAATTGGCGCAATTTGCATTCTGTTCCTTGTTCCCCCCAAAACATCATCAATATATCTTAACCATAAAAGTATATATTCAGTAAAAGCAAATTGTTTCTTACATATGACAGAGCACATTTTGCCTGATCACTATGCCTGTCAATTGTAGATAAAAAGTATTATTATAAAAGAGAGAAATTATGTGCTTATATGAATGTCAACTGTCCCAAATCAAAATTAGAGTGGCCCTAATAATTCAGATACTCCAACTTTTTTATAGCAAAAAAAATTATTTAACTGCATTTAGTCCATTCAAATTAGAAATATTCTTATAAAGAGATTCCACATCACGTTTCCAAGTTCATATGATGCTTAACCGTTGATAAATTGAGCGTTCTTAACACATCCATAGTGACAGACATAAGAGCGCAATGCCTCTACATATGGTCGCAGAAAGAAATCAATAAATTTGCAAACTGATTCGCACAGTCCTCCTATAACTGACACTATGGGTATAACTGGTTGACATTGATGTCCCATTTACCCATAATTCCTTTTATTACCTAGTCTGTTTATGCATGAAGAGTAAGCAGATATTTTGAAAGGTAGAATACTTTATCAAACTGCATGTAAATGTTTCTTGTTCTCCGTTTGGACAAAGTAAAAACAGTTCATTCTAAGGTCAAGATGCACGAAGCTCCATTAAGTGACTTAAAGTCACGTTAAGCCTTAAAATTTATCTCCAAAGGACAATACTTAAAAGAGTATTGCGGTTAAAACAGCTGTTTGGGGATAATGGTAAACCAAAGAGGTTTAAGAAGGGAAGGGGAGGGTCTTCCAAAACACGCCTCTATACAACATGTGGCTAGATACTTGTGAACATACTTCGGAGATCCCCCTCTCTCTCTCTCTGTAATGTTGCTGACTGCAAGACAGGATACGGACTTGCAGGGCAGAGGTAGGGAGTAATGAACCAACCTTGGCCTGGGATGCAGGGTAGTCAAGTACGGTTCCGGAATTGAGGCAAGCAGCAGGCAAAGGGTACTCTGGTCTGGTTCCGAGGTCAAGGCAGGTGGCAGGGAAAGAGTAGTCAGGTCCGGTTCCGAGGTCGAGGCGGGCGGCAGGCAAGGGGTAGTCAGGTTCAGTTCGAAGGTCAAGACAGGCAGCAGGCAAGGCAAAGCAGAGCTCAGAGAGGACAAGGTAACAAGTACTTTGCACGAGCAAAGTCCAAGAGCAACTGCCTGCTATTTAAAGGCCAGAGAGAGACTTACTTCCTGTCAGGGGAGTAAGGGCAGGGTTTGCCAGGAAGCAAGATGTCCGTGGTAGCTTCGGACAAGATGACATCACTTCCTGTCAGCAGTCATCCAGGATGTTTCAGACAGATCCCTTATACTCTCATTGCCAACAAAAGCATTATTTAAGTGCCCTGGATAGTAGTAATGCTAAGACATATTTAACAGTATGTTATTGGGAGATAACATAACGTTAATGGCAGATAACATAACTTTATTGTTAGGGGCTGGCAGGACTTAAACCTGCAATCCCATCTGCTTAGGGCAGCAGCTCTGATCGCAAGCTAGATCAGCACATCAACAGTTCTACTGCATCAGTGCCTTTGATCTACTGCTGCTGCTTCACTCATCTGATCCACATCAACCCTCACTATACACCCCTTGCTTCCTATTTAAGGCCAGACCCTTCGTCATGTCCTTTGTTGGATTAACTAATTTGTTTGGCTGCTGTTACTCTTATATCCTGCTACTAGTTATCTGCCTGCCTCAACCTGTGCCCGCCTGACAACTCTACCTGCCTTGACCCATGCCTGCCTGCTCCCTGCTTTGACCTGTATCTGCCTAATGACTCTACCTGCTTTGACCTGTGCTTGCCTAACGAATCTACCTCCCTGCAGTCTGCCTTGTCCCATGCCCGCCGGACCACTCTTACTGTCTGCTGCCTGACCTGACCCATGCCTGTCTGACCTTGATGCCTGCCCTGACCTGTACATGCCTGACCGCTTTACCTGCATGCCGCCTGCCCTGACCCGTGCCTACCAGAAACTGCACCTTCTGGATACTCCTGACTGTTCTACAAGATCTGTCTGGCTCCAACCACTGGAATCTACCTCTCTGCATAGAGTCCGCAATGACAGACCTGACAGTTATGCTACAATACTGTGATATTAACCTTACTGTATGCTGATGAGATATATACCGGGTGTTATTTTTGCTTACAATTAGCTTTGACTATAAGTGTTAATGTTAGGAAATTAATGTCCGTTCCTGATTTAGATCACGCAATTTTATGAGCTCGGATTTTACATAGCTTTCTGGATCTAGCCCTAACTTGAGAAAAAATTGTTCAAAAATATGGAATACTTGTACTGTACTTATTTTTTACCTTTAAAGACATACCAACAATGTCTTGTATATAATGTATAACCCAACTCACTTAATGTACCTATGGATTTGTAACCATGTATTTGTCATCATAACTCTGTGCCCAGGACATACTTGAAAATGAGAGGTAACTCTCAATGTATTACTTCCTGGTATTTATAAATAAATAAATAAACCAAGTTGTTTTATTTTCATATCAGAAATCATACAATAAACACTCAATTGCATTGACTACTGTATTTTTTACTTTTGTATACAAGCACACACGTGTATTAAGTTATTTATATCTCAATTGAGGTATATATATTCCACTACCCTATGAATTTCTTGCTTTTGTTCTTTTATGTACATTGTATGTAGACTATTGCCAGTAAAGATTGTATGTTTTGAAGAAAACATTTTAGCAAAAAATAGGAGATATTCAAGGAAATCTTATACATTTTTTTGCAAACTCTTTATTCGAAAACTCAAATACTGCCAAAACAAAATCAAAGGTGGCCCAAGTCTGTCTCCACTCTTCACATGAATGGACATACCTTTCATGTCAGGTAAATAATACTATGGACAAGTTCTGGCACGAATTATGTGCATACTTTTGAGTATTATCTATTCGTTAAATACCACAAGCAATGTGCACACAAAATGTTTTAATTTGTCACAAAAATAAATTAAATACATTTGAATATAAAACAATAATGAACATATATAATTAGCTTGGCCAAGTACAATTTACTGCCAAAAAAAATCTACTACGGCATACTTAAACCCAATCCTCTTATTTATTAATTTTGGAATCTTTATGGGTTGTTATAAGTTGAATTGGACAGAGAGCGTAGTAAAAATGTGCACTAATATCCCCATAACATCTTAGGAAGAGAATAATGGCATTACAGTACCTCAAGATTTCATTCTATTCTTTAAAAAGGTTTTAGCAAATATTTGCTAAAAGGAGAAGTGCATTTCAACAAATATTTTCCAACCGTCCTATAAAGAGCTGAAATTCAATTAAAAGTAAATCGCTCTGAAGCCTGTTCAGATGGCATGACAGACAGTAAATATTATACCATCATGATACGTCACGATATAAATCCCATCTTAAGGATAGAGAGCTGTGTATGGATCCACATACGGTTGGAGGAACCAACCACATTCTTCATTTCAGCCAGGATTGTGAGACATCCCAAAATGTCAAATAATATTTGTGAATGCCTGTCAGCTGTCATTCCCGAGAAATCTCTTCATGCCATCAATTGTTTGCATGGGAGGTTTGTGGAATAGTTGGGATTTTTAGAGTTGCAATCAATCATTTCAGTTGTGAATGGAAAGTACTGTATCTACTGGACACATGGAAGGACACTTAGGGGTCTCTGGACAGTATAAAAGTGTTGCAAATCTAGGAACAATTGTTCCAGATGTACAGTATCCAAAAATAGTGGGATTTTTCCATTGATACATTTAGTATGCTTTTGCTTCAGAATTGCCCCACATTTGCCTTGATACATAGATTCCATTGTCTTATAATGTTTTATAATCTTTCAGACACTTTTTGGTTGGATTTCCTTTCTTTGATACATATCCTACTTGTCTGTTGTAGGTTGCTTGTGGTATAATAATGTTTAACAAGATTGGTGTTTCCTCCCATAGCTAAGGGGTGTGCAATTCATGTTACATGTTATTCTTTGGATACCTTTCTGAAGTGACACTTTTTTAGCTGTTAAGATTACCGAGAAAATTAATGTGACTTAAATCTTCATAAATGAACAGGGCTGAAAAATGTAAAGTACAAATTACAATTCTATATTGGTGGTTTACTGTTGATCAAAGAAAAATGCTGATGAATTGATTATTTTGTTTAAATATAAAACCTTTCTTGTGTTTTTTTTTTATATGGTTTGAACTAAACGGGGAAAACTCATTCATGAGCACTCAGCATAAAATATTTCCTAACATGCACGCACAAGCCAAAGAACAGAAAATATTTTAACGTTACCATGGAAGGATGTAAGCTAAAAAAAACAGGAAAACAAGATATTTGCAGTTTGAAAAATACATTTGTAATGTACTGTAAATCATTCCTTTCTAAAAAAAAAAAATATATATATATATATATAACACAACAAAGAGAAAAAATGGCGCCAACCTAAACCACTAAATGAATAAAAATGATGAAAAAAACCCTATACTATACAAGGTGGAGAAAAATAGTATAAACAATACACAAACATATAAATATAAAAGTAACAGATGAAAAGTCCAGAAAAAATATATAATATAAAAAATATATAAATCCTAAAAAATGCTCCAATTGCTATCCAAAAGAGTCTCTGCAGCCCGATTGAAGGGAACACCACTTCCTTGAAGATATCTATAAAAACACAGAAAAAACAGGCGCACTCATAGCGTGAAAGGTATAACAATATATTTATGGAGTCAAGGATTTAAAAATGCACACTCACAAACATAGCTTAATAAAAAGCATTTTTGAGTAAAACTCAGCCAGCCAGACGCAGTAACCCGGTAGCAGATGACTTTGGTATTGTGTCCGGTGTAGGTACACTGCAGCAGCCTCTATGAACACCTCCAGAACCCGGGGAACACGAGGGACGCCGCCTTCCTCTCAATCCTGCGTCACACAGTGAGTACTCAGCTCCAGATACCGCGAGAACTCAGTGACGTCAGTGGATTCGACCGGAAAAAGTTCCCATGTATGCAACGAGTGGACAGCTGAGAGTAATACTTCAAAAAAACGCAATAAATTGCTGTAGCAAGCCAGTGAGTGGAAATATTATAAAACTTGGCAGTACACCTCCACACAACACTCTCTACGCGTTTCGTCTCAAAGACACTTCATCAGGAGTTAAAAGCATAGATAGGGGACATAGTTTTATAGTAAGATGAACCAATCAGGGCAAAGAAGACCACTAATTGCTAATCAGGTACACAGGGTCAATGTAAGGTTAATATTAACCCCTATATGTTCCAGAACACATATGGGCAAAGTGGACCAACAATGCTAGAGAAAGCGACCAAATAAACAGATACATGTGATAACAAACAATTGAACAAATTAAATTAAAATACATTTAAATACTACAACTAACTATAATATAACATCATACAACATAATATTGCATCATCGGCAAAATCATATAATAATATAATAAACAGATGTTAGTAGAGAGATTACATTGATCCTAGTGATTTAAATAAATGGGTCTCTACTAGATAATACATATACAGAGATAATAATACAGAGATTCAGAGAGGCCAAAGTACAAAAGACAACAGAGTGATGAGGGAGGGGAGGGGAGGGGGCGGGAAGTGCAAGGGAGAGGGATAGGGGGGGGGAGACGAATAGGGGGGGTGAATAGGGAAGGAAAAGAAGTGAGGGAATGGACAAAATGGAAGAATGGACGGAGAAGGATTTTGGATCAATGGTGGTCACGCAAGCAAAGCTGATACAGCTATATACACAGTAAGATCTTATCTTATTATATATTTGTGAAAGCACTGTATGCCTGTCTGCATCTTCCTGTGTCCCTAGGGGAAATCTCATTGGTCCCTTGGGCCGCCCGCCCCCGCACCTCTCATTGGCCTGAGGCGGAGTGACGACATACACACACACACACACACACACACACACACACACACACACACACACACACACACACACACACACACACACACACACACACACACACACACACACACACTCTGTTGCTTGGCCTCACTCTCCCCCGTCAGTTGGACCACAGCTCACCTTCCACACACCCCCCCTCCTCTCCCGGTGCCCCTCCTCTCCCGGTGCCCCTCACTCTCTCCCCCCTCCCCACCTCACCCAAATCCCCACACTCCGCAACATCCCCAGCCGCACCATCACCCTCACTGTGCGCCGCTCCCGGAGAGGGGAAGCGCGGCCCTCCTGCTCAGCAGCAAACTCCAGGCTCCTCCCCTCCTCGCTCACAAAGAGGAACGGAGGGGAAGCGCGGCGTGGGCCTCCTGCACTCCCCCTCACGTGCGCCGGCACCCGGACGGAGGGGAAGCACGGCGCGGGCCTCCTCCTCACGTGCACCGGCTCCCAGACGGAGGGTAAGCGCGGCGCGGGCCTTCTGCCACTCTTGCCCCCCCGCCAGCTTCCCGAACTCACCTCCTGCCCCAGCCAGATGCCACGGGGTCAAGATAAGTCACCCACCGTCTCCCACCCACGCACTGTCACCCAGTCACCCACACACCCACCCAGTCACCCACACACCCACCCAGTCACCCAGTCACTTTCACCCAGTCACCCACTTTCACCCAGTCACCCACTCACCCACCCATTCAGTCACCCACCCACCCACTCAGTCAATACTCAGTCACCCACTCACTCACTCAGTTACCCACCCACCCACTCATTCAGTCACCCACCCACTCACTCAGTCACCCACCCACCCACTCACTCAGTCACCCACCCACCCACTCACTCAGTCACCCACCCACCCACTCACTCAGTCACCCACCCACTCACTTAGTCACCCACCCACTCCCTTAGTCACCCACCCACTCACTCAGTCACCCACCCACTCACTCAGTCACCCACACACCCACCCACCCACACACCCACCCAGTCACTTTCACCCAGTCACCCACTTTCACCCAGTCACCCACTCACTCAGTCACCCACCCACTCACTCAGTCACCCACCCACTCACTCAGTCACCCACCCACTCACTCACCCACCCACTCACTCAGTCACCCACCCACTCACTCAGTCACCCACCCACTCAGTCACCCACCCACTCAGTCACCCACCCACTCAGTCACCCACCCACTCAGTCACCCACCCACTCAGTCACCCACCCAGTCACCCAGTCACCCACCCATTCAGTCAGTCACCCAGTCACCCACCCATTCAGTCAGTCACCCAGTCACCCACCCATTCAGTCACCCAACCATTCAGTCAGTCACCCAGTCACCCGGGGGAAGCCCAAACCTGTCGTCCGCCCCCCCAAAATTACATCCCGGGCAACGCCGGGTCTCTCAGCTAGTAATAGATATACCACATCTCAACCATTGTCAAAAAGGGAACAATCAACTATACCAGTGCGATAGTATGAATGTCACCACGGAGGGAACGAATTACATCGCTCAACCCAGACCTCCGTGAAAACATTACACCCCATCACAGGCATGAAGGTGTCATTAAACTACTGTACTAATATCTATTGTGTCATTGAGACCCCCCAGACACAACGTACCAAGTACATATATCCAGTAGGTCTCCCTGACACATAATTTCTTGAACCTATCACCCTCCGAAAGGGAAGCTGGAATGGCCTCGATACCAAAGATGGACAGAGAGCAGGGATCCTTATTATGTACACTATCAAAGTGCCGTGATAAGCAATGTGACTGAAGGACGTGTTTCACATTTCTACGATGTTCGAGAAATCTAGTACCAACAGTCCTTGACGTGCGGCCCACATATTGTAGACCGCAACGGCAAGTAATGAGATATATAATGTAGGTACTAAGACTATTTATATAGTGTTTTATCTCATGTACAGAACCATTAGAAAAAGATTTGAAGGAATGAATCTTACTTATATGCCCACAAGTAATACATCTATTCCTACCACAAGGGAAATTTCCCCTTGTAGGAGTCTTGATAGATGTTATAGATTGTAAATCAATAATAGGCTTAAGTCTACTAGGGGCAATCATGGTCTTCAGACACCTTGCTTTTTTAAAGACAATTGGAGCTCGTATTGGCACCTTAGGGCCTAGAACAGGATCATTCTGAATAATGCTCCAATGTCTGTTAATAATATGTTTAACCTGATAGGCCAATTAATTGTACTTTGTGATAAACTTTGGAAATGAATGTAAAGGATTCCTGCTTAATCCGTTCACCGCTGGATCAAGGCCAGCAAAATCAGATCTGGTCCTGGACCTCTCAAGTAGGGCACTCCTATCAGTAGATTTAGCATCATCAAACGCCTTCTGCACCACTGTTCTGTCATAACCCTTTTGGAGAAACTTATTTGTTAAAGTCTCTCCTTGGGCACAGAAATCTGAGTTCGAAGAACAATTCCGGCGGATCCTAAAGAATTGGCAGGAAGTGGCGCGGGAAGCGGGGATTAAGGGGGAACACCCCCACTACCATCTACCACTACCATCACCCGCCCCGCGGCACGGGTATCGGTGGGAAGCAAGAAGTGGCGCGGGTATCGGTGGGAAGCAAGGATTAAGGGGGAACACCTCTGCCCCGCGCGGGTATTGGTGTGAAGCGGGAAGTGGCGCGGGGACCGGGGAGAGAAGCGGGGATTAAGGGGGAAGGAGCAGAGGGGCCGCAGGATGGAGGATTAGAGAGTACTTACTCTCTAACATATTTCCGGCCAGAAAGAATGGCCGCTCGTTGGGGGCGGGCTCATATAGAGCCTGGCCGCGCGCCCCCAAAGCCTGGGAGCGCGCGCCAATCAGCTGTCAGGTAGGGTTTGTTTTTTTTTTTAGCCAGCGCGAGCGGGGGGAAATTTAAAAAAACAAACACGTGTGCTGCTTGGGCCAATATTTACTTGCCCGGGGGTTAAATCCACCCGCCCCGGGCGTGTAAATGTATAGGATTGTCGAACACTGTGTATATATATATATATATATAAAACAAAAAGCAGAAGTGCATGCCCCATAGTGTATTACCGTTTTAATACATATATTAGGTTGATGAAAATCTTAAAAGCAGCAGAGATTCCTACCTGTTATCAGGTTTTTCTACTATGCGATTTTAACACCTTTGTTTGTGAGTGTGCATTTTTACATTTTTCATCAACCTAATATATGTATTAAACGGTAATACACTATGGGGCGTGCGCTTCTGCTTTTTTGTTTTTTAGATCCCCTGGAACTTGGTTTATTCCACAGAAGCTGCTCAGACTCCAGGAATTATTTGGCCATCTACCCTATATCTTTTTTTCAACTGACCTGGACTTTGTTGTAATGATAAATATCTCCTACTGGTTTAGGAATACTATTGTGTGTACAGCTTTTTAGCGCTGATTATCTGTCTTTTCTGTTTTTTTTATTTATTTATATATATATGTATATATATATATAAAATAAAAAACGAATAGATAATACCGTTCTGTGGCTAACAAAATGCTTTTATTTGTGCGAGCTTTCGAGATACACTGATCTCTTCTTCCGGCGATGGTACAATGGATAAAGCAAAAAAGGTTTTTACTTAAAAATAGTGCATCTTGGAATGTATCTGGGCTGAAGCCTATCCCTCCCCCCTGTGCAGTATGCGATTTATGACTTAAGGTGTTCAGTGGTCCCTGAATGTTAATGATGTAAGAGTATGTGTGTGTGTATGTATGTGTGTAAATATAAATGTATAAAGCCCCCACAGTGTATACAGCGCTTTACAACATTCAAGGAGCCTGGCAGTCAGATGGGGGGAACCTCAGCAAACTTTAAGAACAGAACCACTCCCTCTTTAGGGGGAAGGGTGAATTACATCTTTCACCTGGAACCATTTAGAAAGCTGTGTTACATTTCATGCATTTGTTTAGTGAATTACTTGTCTGTGTGCCTTGGTTACATCTTCAGGTACATTGATTCTTTTGCATATCAACTTTATTTTTCAGGCAGTTAGTTTTGGTATTAGGGGTTCACCTCAAAACATTTTCTTAATTTTTTTTATTGATTTTCATCATGGAGCACCAGGTCCAAACATTATGTTGACGGAGTACCTTCTAGATGTTTATTTTTATTTTATTATATATATATATATATATATATATATATATATATATATATATATATATATATATATATTCATGTAGAGGTATCAGTACCGTGTTAGCCGAGCTTCAATAATCAAAAAATAGATAGATGATACCGTTCTGTGGCTAACGAAATGCTTTTATTTGTGCCAATAAAAGCATTTCGTTAGCCACAGAACGGTATCATCTATCTATTTTTTGATTATATATATATATACACACATATATATATATATACACACACATACACACACACACACACACACTCTTACATCACTAACATTCAGGGACCATTTAACACCTTAAGTCATAAATCGCATACTGCACAGGGGGGAGGGATAGGCTTCAGTCAGATACATTCCAGGATGCACTGTTTTTAAGTAATACCCTTTCTTGCTTTATTCAATGTAACATCGCCGGAAGAAGAGATCCGTGTATCTCGAAAGCTCGCACAAATAAAAGCATTTAGTTATCCACAGAACGGTATCGTCTATTTGTTTTTAATTATATATATATATATAAAGTTCTTCAGTATTAGGTTATTAGTAATTAGTACTAGTAACCCAATACTGAAGAACTCATTTATTCTACACTGTCGTAACTGGACTAACACAGCTATTTCCGTATGTATATGTATATATAATACACACACACACACACACACATGGATTTGGGCAGATTCGCCCATCTCTAATGATTATGTCACACGCATTGATTGTTACACTGGGAAATAAGTTGCTTGTGGTCAAATAATTCAACAACCACACTGGTCTCCAATAAAGACCATGGAGGTCATGTGTTCATACAGGGCTCAATTGGATAGCAATGGTGGATACTTTATATTTGTTGTGTTCCTACATTTTCTTTCTAGCTCAATTGCACACAATCGTTCTTTTTCTTTGTGTCTTTATTTGTATTTTTTATCCTCGTCCTGTTTCTAGGTGTTTTGTTTGACAGTGGAAACCACGGGAATTGTTTGGAAGGTGCAGCTCTTGTTCAGAGGCAGTTTTTGGCAGTGCGTTCCTGACGTCTCATTGGTGATTGATGAGCATTTATTTCAGGCAGTCATCCATTCTGTCAATGGTTGTTTGTTTTGTGTCATGTTTTTGTCTAACATTTCCTTTACGTCTTGCACAAACTCTCTTTTCTGCGAGGATTATGCCTGTTGTCTGAGGGCTTATTGAAGGCCTCTGGTGTGATCATCCTGCTTTTCTTTCCTGGATGCCTCTGAGCAATTGCCATTCTGAGTCATTGGTATTTGTCACTAAGTCTTCATTCTTTTCAAATTCCAGCAACACATCATTTCTCTGTCAGCTTAGGCCTGTATCCTCCACAACACACGTGTCACGATAATCTTTTTTGGAACATGATATAATATGTTGGACAAATAGCTTGACACTTGTGCAATTACTTTAATGGTGTAAATCTGGGTTTTGTGTTTTTTGTCGGTTTGATCATGGAGACTTGGGTGGTATTATTTAACCAAAACAAGGCTTATGTTTTGGGGTAAAGCGGCATAATTTAGCCACAGATAGAGGAAAATGGTCACTGGCTAAGGTAAATTAATTGTTCACTTGTCACCATATTGAATAGGAAGCAAATTGTATAAGGACAGGGGAGGAATAAGTGAGTGAATGTTGGAATAGTATCTGAGGCAGCCATCGTCATATCTCAACTAAAGGCTTTATTGTACTGTATAAAGTCAGAAGTGGCTGTTTCGGGACATTGTCAAAAATAGCCATTGAAGTCCAAACAGCCTCTTCGGACTACATAGAATTACCCCATAAGACTTTGGATCATGCTTTTCCTAAACAAATTCCATTTTTTCCCCAATTATTATAATAAAAGAACTAAGGTATTCATAAACTGGACATGGCTTACACTACTGATGTTTAGCATATGTTTCTAGTTTAAGGCATCTCTGTCATCAAAGAGGTTATCATTTTCAACTGAAACCATAGTGAAGGATTTTTAGAAGAACAGAAAAAAAAATGAAACCGAATGAAATAGTAATGCGCAAATTGTTAACCTTTTCGCAGCCAAATGGCCCCTCTGTCAGCAAAAGAGTAAGTTGGTAATATATACGATAAAACAATAAAGGCAATAAACAGCCAAGGTGATCGGATGTATATAAATGTGAAAAAGAAAAAATGTGAACAAGCGCTAAAGATTAAAACACCAATGTGACAAGTTATAAATAAAAAAGGCTGCCTAGTAATACTGTCAGTACTAACAAAAAATACTTGAAAAAAAGAAAAAAACCTGGCGCCAAAAGTTCAATGGAAAATCCTGTACTCCTCAGGGGATCAGCACACTTGCTTGACAGGCCATGTATAGGAAAAAACACAAACAGACACAGATCATAGTGCAACTCTGCAGGGTTAAAACAGGTCTACACTACACATACAACATAGAGACTCCTAGTGACTATAAAAATACTATTTATTAAATAAAAAGAACTATGCCATAAAATGGTAGGACAAATTGGAACACCGCTGGTCATCCAAGGTGGAAAAATCAGAGCCCTACTAACTTTTGGCGCCAGGTTTTTTTCTTTTTTTGGATGTATATAAATGATACTGTACTTGCATTACATTTGTGAATAGTTGCTTTTTTTGACATTCTAATCTAACTCTATAGAAAATGAGAAAAGGTTTTTTTTTAACCTGGGAATTCATCATGTACCCTAATAAGTGTTATATGGTTTGCACATGTTTATGATATATTATAAAGCAAAGGGCACTCCTATCATGTGAGAACAACATCAAGCAATGTATGACATTTTAGCACTAGTATGCTTTCTGAGATACCCATAGAAAGCCTGGCCTTGTTGATGCTAAGAAGCTATTAGCAGTGAGAAATCTGCATGCGTAGTGATGGTGCTAAACAATCAGACTGTCACCAAAGCCTATAGTACAACCTGTAGCTCTTGGAACTCTGTAAATGTGTAAAAAATGTACAGTATCTGATCAGATTGAACAATAAGACAAAAGGTCCAAATTGGAACACGTGCGTTGACTAAACTTCCAATTCAATTAAACACTTGGCCATGGCTACAGACATTGGTCTAAGAGGCTATTCAGCTGAACACTCAGCAACTGTGTCTTTGTAAGATTGCCAGCACATCCTCCAATCCTCCACACCGTGTTTAAAGCATAATTGCCAAGAACAAAACTGTGCGAAACGCCTAGTAAAGATGCCAGCGCTTGGGATATGATTAATTACATCAGACATGTCCCCACTCATGGGTACAGAAGTGGGGGAGCAAGTACATTTTTGTTTATCATAATACAGAGATATCCAGTATCAATTTCCAAATGCCTTTCGGGTACACAAAACACGATGAGCCAAAAATGAAGAAAGATTTACATGTCAATTCACCTTTTCTGGAGCTGCATAAGGTTGATTGTCGAAAAAACTCAGTGGGGCCGAAAGTACGTAAAGTGACACAAATATTTGATATGATGCACTCATTTCTAATCTAGAACTCGTCTACAATATGTATCAAGCCATTGCGTGTCACGTGCATGTGATGTGTCATGTCATAACATGCGCAATGTAGAGTGGCCCAAATTGCATGGAGTAACATCTGTGTACTTGTTGTTACATGAGTAAGTTATAGATTTTGTTGTGGGTGCATCAGAAAATCATGCAAGAATACGCCAATTTCATCTGCCAACTTTTTCCTGGCGTAAAAACAAATGGGGGTATTGTTTCGCTAGTAAAACGTGTGTGTTTTGTGTTTGAAAAGGTAAGAGTCCAGCACACCAAAAATAACGAGGTTCAATAAAGTGCAAAAAAATTCATTTGAATGACTTAAAGAAGTCATCATAGCATCCAACGTTTCGGTGCATACAAGCACCTTCATTTAGGTTGAAGTCCGTAAAATGATTTTTTTTGCTCTTTATTGAACCTCATTATTTTTTATGTGTTTCACTCTTGCCTTTTGATGTATCATGACCAGATTTTGATTGTCTTAGCACCCTGCCTTGTTGCTTGTTATCTTTTTAAACCCCATTGAGAGGCATTCCAAGTTGCTGATTTCCGAGAATTTCTTTGCGTGTTATATGTATGAAACATGATAAAAAATGGTGCACAATGCATGCAATTAATTAAATTAAAACAAAGCTAACTGATAAATGTATAATAGAAGCATTTCAAAATCTGTTTTAAGACAGTTCTTAAGTGATCTTGTGTACGCACATGCTATAAGTCTAATAATTGGACAATGTATGTGTATTTTAGTTTATAACAATATCTTGTTTCTTTCTCTGGTCCAGTACCAAATATGCTTAAAGGGCAACAATCCCGCCAACTACCTAAATATTTTGATTCCTTTCTGCATTTCCGCAACGCTTCTGTTTTTAAAATGAATATGCATCAAGAAAGTGTGCAAAATGATGCAATGTTAAATTAGATTTTACCTTCAGTTTTGTGCATTGCATGTAACAACAACTTCTTAAGGTATGATACTTACAGTAAAAAGCAAATTTGTAAGGTATGTGGGCTTTTTTTTTGTATTTCCATTTATTACACAAAGATAAACTTAAAAACAATTTAATTGATACACAACCCCAATATAAGCAAACTTTTAATATCTGACTTTGACTAACTTGGACTTAAAAATTATACCTATATATATATGTGTACATATGTGTATATGAGTGTGTATATATATATATATCTATATATATATATATATACATACACACGCGCACACACACACACACACACACACACACAAATATATAGGTGTGTCCAGTTAGGTCCGGAAATAATTGGACACTTATACAAGTTTTGTTATTTCGGTTGTGTATCAAAATAAATTCAAGTTACAGTTAAATAATGAATATGGGCTTAATTTGAGGGTATTCCCATCCAAATTGGAGGAAGGGTTTAGGAATTACATCTCTTTAATATGTAGCCCCCTCTTTTTCAAGGGACCAAAAGTAATTGGACAATTGACTCACAAGCTGTTTCATGGACAGGTGTGGTCTATTGTTTCGTTATTTCATCATCAATTAAGCAGGTAAAAGGTCTGGAGTTGATTCCAGGTGTGGCATTCGAATTTGGAAGCTGTTGCTGTGAACCCACAACATGCGGTCAAAGGAGCTCTCAATGCAAGTGAAACAGGGCATCCTTAGGCTGCAAAAAAAGAGAAAATCCATCAAAGAGATGGCAGGAACATTAGGAGCGGCCAAATCAACAGTTTGGTACATTCTGAGAAAAAAATAACGCACTGGTGAGCTATGCAACACAAAAAGGCCTGGACGTCCACGGAAGCAACAGTGGTGGATGATCGTAGGATCCTTTCCATGGTAAAGAAAAACCCCTTCACAACATCCAGCCAAGTGAAGAACACTCTCCAGGAGGTAGGCATATCATTATCCAAGTTTACCATAAAGAGAAGACTTCACGAGAGCAAATACAGAGGATTCACCACAAGGTGCAAATCGTTCATAAGCCTCAAGAATAGAAAGGCCAGATTAAACTTTGCCAAACAATATCTTTAAAAGCCAGCCCAGTTCTGGAACAGCATTCTTTGGACAGATGAAACTAAGATCAACCTGTTCCAGAATGATGGGAAGAAAAAAGTATGGTGAAGGCTTGGAACGGCTCATGATCCGAAGTATACCACATCATCTGTAAAACACGGTGGAGGCAATGTGATAGCATGGGCATGCATGGCTTACAATGGCAGTGGGTCACTAGTGTTTATTGATGATGTGACAGAAGACAGAAGCAGCCGGATGAATTCTGAAGGGTATAGGGATATATTGTCTGCTCAGTTTCAGCCAAATTCAGCAAAGTTAATTGGACGGCACTTCCCTTTACAGATGGACAATGACCCAAAACTTACTGCGAAAGCAACCCAGGTGTTTTTTAATCCAAATCAGTGGCAATCTTGATGGTGAATTGGGTGGATTTGGATTTTTGCCACATATATCCCTCCAAAATTTTTATTTTTGTACAGTCCCCCGCTCCCCTTACCTTTGGAGAGTATGATGTGGAGAAGACTTTTGGAACAGTCTTATAAGGGTTGAGTGGAGGAGTACCTCTATTTTGTGTTTCGGGAGGGCCCCGAGCATGCGGCGGGTTCCATTCTAAGGGCCTGCTGCAAAGCGAAAATCGCCGGAAAGTGGAACCGGCGATTTGCAGTGTGTGTGCATGCGCAGACCGGCCATTCGCTCTTCTACGGATGCGCAACCTCGGCAAACCCCCCATTCTGCGCATGTGAGACCTCGGACTGGCCCGTTCTGCGCATGCGCAGACACGACGCCCCCTTCTCTGTCCCGTCGTATCGGCGGATCGCCGAGAAGCGGGGCCTTGCTGTACCTTTATACACTTTGTGGTCACTTATTATATTTATAGTCATTTGTTCACTGTGCACTTCACTGCGTGCGTTTTTAGTGCCACCTATTCTTTTTTGCGGTCAAGTAGGGGCCCTAGCAAGGTGCAATTGCATCTACTGTACAAATTCCCCTGTGTTGGATTGTTTTTAGAACAACAAAATAAAGAAATGTTCTAAAGCACGGTGAGCATGTTTATTTAGATATCTTACTCTGATTTTTGCAAATAAAGTGCTTAAATTACAAGTAAATTAACTTGTGTGTTTTGTTCCCTATTTTCTACTTTTCTTTAATATAGCCAGAGGTCACCTAGAACTGCCTTGCATTAATTTACACTTGGTGTAAGTCTGTTAGTTTGAATCCCAGATAAGAAAAGCAGATAGAATTAGTTTAGACACAATTGGAACTTGCAGGTTTAATCTCAGCGCTACTCAACCTTCTCTGGCCACCAGCCTACATACCGATATTTCATTAATTTTTAACTGTAAACTACACGCAAGCTGCTTATCTTCAATGGAACCTTCAATCAATAAGGATAACTAGAAGCCTTTTACCCAGTTGCACCTGCATAGAGGTCACATTTTACAAAGTAACCTTTACAAGGAAGCATGTTCCACATGGTTGCTGTTTTTATATAAACTATTAGAGCTCTCGGAGCCCAATGTTTTAAAGCAACCCTGTCTGCATCCTTTACTACTAAATTGTAGTTGGATTTTCTTGACACATAATACAAGTTTAGAAAAGGAAAAATTGACCAAAGCGATTTGGCTTTGTATGGGAGGACTGGAGTTTTAAGAGGATTTGAGAGAGCACCTGCGATGTTCATTCAAACCCCTCCGCCAGTTCAATGTAAGATGTCATTGGCCCATCTACAAAGGACAAGGTTGAAAGGTGACGAGCTTTTCATTTGATGAGTGGGACATGGCTCTGTGAATTCGCTCAGTCCATGCACAGCTCCTGTCCTACCACAATGTTACCATGGCAGTTAGTAGCCTTCTCATTTAGGCTCTTTTCATCCATTAACAAAAGATTCTCTAGGTAAAGGGTCTTGTGTGTATGGTCAAGATATGGAATCTCTGTTCCCACAATAACAGGCTAAGACCAATCATTAGGAAATGCTGCATTGGGAAATACTTCTCTGAATAGACACTCGAAAGCAGGTTTTGGTCCAAACATGGATCTGAATTGTGCTGCAAAAGAAAAGATTTAGCAAAGACAGATACTTAAAAGTTTATCAATGGTAATGTGCTGTTTTCTAAAATGTTAAAGGAATCATGACATTTATGTACTGTACCAAGAGTAAAAAGTAGTGTTTTCCCCTTACAAACAATTCAGAGAGAGGCATTTTGAACCAATCTGTTGGCTTAGGTCAGTGGTTTTCAACCGGGGTTCCGCGAGCACCCCTCGGGTTCTGCAGCCGCCAGGGGAGAAGAGCCGGGAGAACTCTCCCAGCTGTCCCAGGACCGGTGGCGCAGCGGCACCCCCATATAGCAGTGACTCTGTGTCTCCCGAGCTAAACAGCAGCAGCCGGCAGCTTACTGCTATTCTTCTTCTCTCTGCCTGCTCCGGTCTTTGCGCGCTCTCATGGGGAAAGGGGGGGGGGGGGGGTGACACATTCCAAGAGCTTCACTCCTGAACTGGTTTACGGACAGGAGGTCGGAGTGTGTGTGTGTGTAAGTGGGAGAGAGTGTGTTTGTGTGTGGGGGTGGGGGTGTAAGTGGGGGAGAGTGTGTGTGTATGTAAGTGGGAGAGTGTGGGAGTGTTGGTGTAAGTTGGAGAGTGTCGGAGTGTGTGCGTGTGTGTAAATGGGAGAGTGTGAGAGTGTGTGTGTATATATGTAAGTGGGAGTGTGTATAAGGCCTCGTCCATGGTTGTTGCTTGCTGGCGGAGGCGCGCTGAGGCGCGCTTCCGCTCAGCACTGAGCCCCTACAGCCGCAATTAGAGTGGCTTTAGTAGGGGCTCGCCTTCGCTTCCGCAAGTGTGCGGAAGCGTAGGTCTTAGGGAAATGTAAAATTTCCCAGCTTGCCGGAGCGCAGGGCCGGTCACGTGAGCGGTTCGCCCAATGAGGGCGAACCAGCTCCGTGATGTCACTGGCCCGCCTGCCCCCTGATGGCGCGCAGGGAAAGCACTCGCAAGGCCAGGGAAAGCACCCGCTTTCCCTGAGCCTCAGCTCACCTCAGCACGCTAGCGGGAAGCTTGGCCGAGGCCTAAGTGGGAATGTGGGAGTGTGTGTGTAAGTGGGAGAGTGTGGGAGTGGGTGTGTGACTGTAAATGGGTGTGTGGGTGTAAATGTGTGTGTGTGTACGTGGGAGAGTGTCCATGCGCGTAAGGAGGAGAGGGAGCGTAATAGGGGGGAGGGAGAGATGGGAAGGGGGAGGAGGAGAGACAGGGGGCGAGGGTTGGGGTTCGAATTCTGGGGTTCCCTAACCAAAAAAGTTTGAAAACCACTGGCCTAGGTGCATGGGCGTCCGCAGAAATTTTTTCAGGGGTGAGCAAGCCCAACCAGCATAAGGGGGGGTTCTCCCCCCCCCGAGAAAATTTTGGAAAAAAAGAGTGGGCAAATGGTGCATTTTCAAGCAAATTTGAGAAGCTTGAAGGTTAATAAAGCAATTGTGAAAGTGTAGTTATGACATCAAAAAAGAGCAGCTACTCAGGGTTGCAGGATCTGGTGGGTGCCTGGAGAACTTGCCATGTCACTCTGGCGCTTAAGTGCAGAAATTCCAGCCGTACTACTACTTTTTAAGGCAGCTTCTCTGCGCAGGATCCTCAGACATGATGTGTGCCAGGTGGGGCACAAGAAAAAGAAATGGGGATCATTAAATACTCTGCTTATCACTGGGCTGGCGGTATTGAATAAACTGTGGGTTGTAGATGAGCTGCAGGGAGTTGAAAAATCCCTTTAAAGTTCTCCTGCTTGGAGATCTATCAATGGAGTGCTACCAATGACAGTGCGCTGCGCTTCCTCCTGCATAGCAGCGTAGGCTAGCCTACCACTAGCTGCCTGCCGCGGCGCCAGGCGCACCCACCCACCTCCATCCCGGTCCACCCACCTCCGTCCCGGTCCACCCAGAGTGTGTTTTTGGTGTTTATAGCGCCGTTAACGTACTGTACGGCGCCATAAGTGCCAAAAACAGCCCAGGACTGCGAGTGATCCAGGCAGAGCCGCCAACAGAAATCATGGGGACCAGGACAAATGAAAGGAGCAGGCCCCCCTCGAACCCATAGCGCCCCCCCCCGAACCCATAGCGCACCTACCACGAAAAAATATCTTTTAGCGAGCATCTTTTACTTAACTGTTTTCTTATTGTGATACAGAATAAAATATTACAATGCAACCTGTTTATTTTTATATTTTCAACAAAAGACATGTGTCTGCCTGTCTGGGTGGGTGAGTGGGTGAATGACAGTAGAATGACAGTGGGTGAGTGGGTGAATGACAGTGGGTGGGTGAATGACAGTGGGTGGGTGAATGACGGTGGGTGAATGACGGTTGAATGACGGTGGGTGGGTGGGATAATGACGGTAGGTGGGTGGATGAATGATGGTGGGTGGGTGGGTGAATGACAGTGAGTGAGTGGGTGGATGGATGAATGACAGTGGGTGAATGACAGTGGGTGGGTGGGTGAATGTTGAATGTGGGTGGGTGAATGATGGTGGGTGGGTGACTGAGTGAGTGACAGTGACTGGTGGGAGAGAGTCGGAGAGAGTGATTGGGTGACAGTGACTGAGTGGGTGGGAGACAGTGACTGGGTGGGTGGGAGACAGTTACTGGGTGGGTGGGAGACAGTGGGTGGGTGGGAGACAGTGACTGGGTGACTGAGTGAGTGACAGTGACTGGGTGGGGCAGTGACTTGACAGTGACTGGGTGGGTGACAGTGACTTGGTGAGTGACAGTCAGTGACTGGGTGGGTGACAGTCAGTGACTGGGTGGGTGACAGTGACAGTGGGTGACGTTGACAGTGGGTGACGGTGACAGTGGTAATGGTGACAGTGGGTGACAGTGACAGTGGGTGACAGTGACTGGGTGGGGTGACTTACCTTGACCGGGTGGGTGCAGCTTGTCGCCGGACGCTTCCCCCTCCTGCCCCCGATATCCCCTTCTGCCCCCGATATCGCCGCGGCAGCTGCCAGGGACGGGAGGTGGGCTTGGGGAGGGGGCGCGGGAGGAGGGCTCGGGGGGGCACGGGAGGTGGGCTCGGGGGGGGCGGGGCAAGGCCACGGGAGGTGGGCCGGGGGGCGCGTGGGAGGTGGGTGCGCGGGAAGCTGGCCAAGGGGGGGAAGCGGGCCGCAGGAGGAGCTGGTACTTCACCCTCCATCCCACGTTGGGAGCAGGCCGCAGAGGAGCTGGTACTTCCCCCTCCATCCCACGTTGGGAGCGGGAGGGGGAGCGGGTCGCAGAGGAGCTTAGCTTGTACTTCCCCCTCCGTCCCACTTTGGGAGGGGGGGGGAAGCGGCCCTGCTTGCCCTGCGCATGCGCGCCAGGACCGCGGGGAATCGGCGCCATTTTTTTAAACTTTTTTGAAAAAAAATATTTAATTAACTGGTGCCCGGCCGCGCAGGGGGCCCGGCCTGACCCACGGGGCCCGAGACGCAGTACCCTTTGTCCCCCTGTGCCCCCCCTGTTGGCGGCCCTGGATCCAGGGGGGGGCAAGCGCCCCCCCTTGCCCCTTCCTGCGGACGCCAATGCCTAGGTGGGTATTGAGGTACCTTACAACAAAACACATACTGCATTGTAATGGGATGTATCCCATTTTTATCTGTGTCCATCATTGATTTTTATTTACAGTATATGAAAAATATTTTCACAGATCTGAGTTCACAAATCAGTTATGGTGAGTACAAAAGTGACAAAAACCATCCAACAAACAGTACACTTTCACATGTCCCCAAACCTTCCTTACCCATAATCACACCGCATGCTGTGCTTCCAATGCAGCTGGGGATTCTGGGTAATGACATGAAAGTGAACACTCGCGGTGCATCATGTTTTGTCTATTGTCCACCTTAACATAGATCTGAGCCAACATAAACCTTCTTGGTTAACAATACTCTCAATCAATTGATTAACAAGCCTTTTACTCAGCCACAAAAATAAATGCATATTTTTGTTGGCCATGGTACCAAAACTGCTGGGGTGTTTTTTCCAATGCATTGAAGAAAGTACAATATCTGATTAAAAATAAAATGTATCTAATTGTTTGGATTCTAATTAAATCTGTTTTTACTAAAAATAAAATAAAAAAGACCTTTCTGGAAGTATTTAATATACAAACTGATACCCTCTTTCTGTAATTTACAGCAATTATGCATAATCACCAACGCAGTTTTACAAGGGGCCAAGGTTTATGTATGAGGTTTAAATTTAAACATGTCCTAGAGTAGTAAATTACCAATGTTCAGCCAAGATATAAAATGAAGGGGAGAGTGAGTTTGTCCGTGTAAAGCCGCACGGACCCAACAGGATGAGAAGCCACAACTTCTGCTATCCAGGGCAGCAGCTCTAGCATGAAACGAAACCAGCTGCTGAGTAGCACCACTGTCACAGAATACTTTTGAGTGCTACTGCTCAGACCTGTAACTAATCCATCTATTAGCATATCTCCCAGGTGTGCTCCTTTTTGTACACAAGGAACACTGAACTGGCCACCAGGAAGTGGAAGTGGTCTGCTTTTAAATGAAGCTGGGGTTTAGGGGGCTACAGGTGCGAGCAGCAGAGCTCAGACAGACGTATGCTGTGACAGGAGAGCTTCTGGGGCATCTGTTCAATGCTAAAGCCCCTGCCCAGAATATTAGAAGATGTGGATATTGGTCCTGTTGGGTCTGACACCAGTACCCCCTTCATCACAAGGGGCCTTAGACTTGTCAGTGTAGGTCTTCTGGAAATCTTTTAGCAGATGTGGTGTGTGCCATTAGCATATCTCCCATGTGGTCTCCTTTATTAGCACGTGTCTCTCCATATGTTATTTGGAGGGAGGTTTGATGGAATACATATACAGTAGAACTTGGGACTTCGGGTGAGAGATGGCGCCTCCATGAGGTGATGAGCCAAAATCTGCGCGTTATTTGAAGTGGTTTTAGCCGTTTGGAGTTACTAGAATTCGAGAGTTTGAGCCTTTCTAGGTCACACCGCTCGGATTTGCCGTTGCAGCCCGGTTCGGACACGCGAGAAGGGATTACCGCATATCAAGCCCTGCAAATCCGAATTGGAAAGAGCTTCTTCCGCACTGATATACACAATTCGCAGCTACAGTTGTAGCAAGCCTTAATGTCTTTGGTGCCGGTGCCACGTGTGGTCATGCCACTACAGCAGTCACGGCACTGAGGTTTAACGCTGCAGGGGGTCCCATTCACGGACACCCTGCAGCTCCATCACGGCAGACACTGTCCCGGCTCCACAGAATTGTCTCTGTTTGTCCGGGGGCGCCAAGGACCGTGAGTCTTGCTTCATCTGCACTAGAATATTCCCCATACTGTTTACATTACAGAAGATTACATGATGAAATAGGCAAATGTCATTTATTTGAGAACGTCAGAGGCATTTTCTAACAGGAGACTTCTCCTGGAGTTTCTGTATATCTGAAGTAAACAACAGCGATCATGCTGGCTCCCTTGTGTTTGTCTAAATGTCTTACAGGGATTGCAAGTTATAAAAAAATGCTTCTCCAACTTGTATTTTAATGACCTTTCTGTATATGATTCTCTGTGTAACAGACAGCATTACAGCCACAGAGCGAGACACATTTGCCACCATAAACTAAAACAGAATTGGAAGATGAAAACATTGGAAGTCAGCAAACCTACCACCCATTGTTTTATATTTCACAGCTTTTCTATGAACATATTTGCAATAGAATTTATTTATATTAATGCCAGTTTAGTTAAACACTTCAGAGAGGATTAAACTCCCAGGTTGCAGACTACTAGGCAATGTGAATCCAGGAAATAAAATACAGGAAGCGTTCCAGGTTTTTCCATTTTTGTCCTGTATAAAAGCACCCTTCTGTTTAAGTATTTCCTATATTACAATTACAATTATATGACAACACACACAATAAACAGTGGTGAGTGTTTAGTGAATAAAGTGATTATATGCAGCTCAAAAACCCATGGAGGATGGATGGTGAAAGGTAGGGTTGCAGACCTGTCTAACTCATGTGAATGTTCTCACAAGTGATATTCTTTATTGGCTATATGCTAATGGTAGAGGTTTTTTGTCGCCTTTTTCACCCACCATAACTTAAATAATGTGTATGGTAAACCTACCCAGCTTGAAAATTGCAAATGCAAAGCTTGTACAACCAACCTCACACTGATGGGACCCAAAAGGTTGAAACAGCTATCTGCGAGTGGTTTGACTGGCTTTGCATCTAATCCCATGCTGAGCTTAAAAGCTGTGTGAACAGCAAGCATTTGCTTATAAGGGTTTCATGTAAAAATGGATTTCAGGCAAAAGGTGACACATTGTGTGCCCATTTGCATGTCATTTCCCAGAATCCCTTGCTGCAGTGGAAGCACTGAATGCTAGGTGATAATGGTGAAAGGCAGGGTTGCAGACCTGTCTAAGACATGTGAATGTGCTCACAAGTGATATTCTTTATTGGCTATATGCTAATGGTGGAGGTTTTTTGTCACCTTTTTCACCCACCATAATTAAAAAAAAAAAATATATATATATATATATATATATATATATATATATATATATATATATATCAAAATGCACAGTAGTGCCAATAGATATGAAGACAATTGCAAAATATAATAAAACTGTATCAGTCATAATATAGTAGAAAGAACAAACAACAATATAATGGATAAATGAAATGAATACTAATCCACTCCTTGGAAAATGTCCAGTCCAATAGTTACGCTTGAAGTGGGTATAAGGCAGCTTTCAGTGGGAGAACCACATCCAAAGAAATCTAAAAAAACACAAAGAGAAAGCGCATGGCCCATAGCGTAAAAAGCGTAAGAATTTAATAAAAATATTGAGGAGCGGGAAACAAGCTCACTCACAAACGGAAATATGAAACAGGCATTTGAATATCACCACCACGGGAACAGCATAGTGTGACCTCCACAGCAAGGGTGTAGCGAACGCTGTAAGCTGCTAGTCCAAATATTCAGACCTCGTGGATGAGGTGATAGCGATAAATGCAGAAGTCCTGGGTAGTCAGTCTCTTCCAACCAGATAGGTTCTCATCCGAAACAACACTGGGGCTCCGTGCAGCAGGGGTGGAAGCTCACCACAAACTATCCACCCGACAATGATCACGTATGGCCGTCGCTGCGTTCCTGACGCGTTTCGTCAGACACACTGACTTTGTCAGGACTTCCGCATTGATCGCATTGACAGTACCTTCCTAGCGGGCCGGGATAGGGAGCAACTAGGGAAGAAGATACAGGCAGCCCATACAGAGAACAGTGATGATAGTTTACACAAAGTGATGTGTACCGTGTAAATGAGACAATAACGATGGTGATTAATACAGATGTTGTTTGTATGAATAAAGTTCCTGGTGCCCATCACTGCATTACCAACACCCAGCCTGCATGATTCCTGCACCCTGACAAGGTAACCAACACTGAGCAACCCAAGTTAAGAGACATTTGGTGTAAACTCCCTAGGAGCCGGGCAGGGAGGGTTACACCTATTTAAAACATAGCTGATACATGGGGAGTTATTTTCAAAGTCTCCCTGCTACAAATTTGGGACAGATCTGCTGTCAGAGAACAGAACCAAATATATTCATGGAAAATTGCCATTGTTTTTGATGGTACTATTTTCTTTCATGAATCTGGTGCTATTTTTGCAGCGGTTTTGTGGCCAGGAGACTGACACACAGCCCACAAAGTGTTTATATCTAAAACCAGGCCTGAGTGGACAAGAGGCGCGAATAGAGACGTTTTCCAAAGTAAAATATGCCTAATTAACATAATTCCCTGAAAATTAAAACATACACAATAAAAATGTTTTCAAAATAAAAATAAATCTTACATTTTTTCAATAGGAGTAACAAAGTTAGAATTCTTCAGCATGCTTTCAGGTTGAGTACTGTGTGTTTATACCTATGTTCCTATTTAGGTATTTGCTAATCGGGTTATAATAAAAAATCATATATATATATATATATATATATATATGTGTGTGTGTGTGTGTGTGTGTGTGTGTGTGTGTGTGTGTGTGTGTGTGTGTGTGTGTGTGTGTGTGTGTGTGTGTGTGTGTGTGTGTGTGTGTGTGTGTGTGTGTGTATATATATATACACTTGTATGTACATGTACATTTGCTATGATTCATGTAATATTTTTCACTTTAACTTCTTTTTATCAATCACGATACAGTCAAATAGGATCAACCTTAACAAAGCAGAGATATGCAACACATTATAAATAAATACATTCCAGACTCAAACAGTGGACTTATGAGGGTCAGTGCAAAAGAGATCTGTCTGAAGACCTATTTGTTGTGAAAGGTCACCACTTGAAGGTTGGGCATCTGAATCTCAGAGGAAGATCACTCGTAGGTCTCAGTTCCCTCGAGTGTATTCAGTGCTCAAGCTAACATTACAGCAGCCACCAGTTTTCCTGATTCGTTCTCCATCTGAGAAGGTCTCTGTCCGCCTGAGGATAAAGGGTCTCATTCTTCCAAGTAACATCTGAAATCACAAGCTTGCCTTCAGTAACTGGATACTAGTAGCTTTAGTTCCTCTGATAAGGGTGATGCTATTTTGCTTAATCCTCTGAGTGCTGATCAGTTGCAGTGCAGGTGTCTGATTTTCATTAAAATTTCAAATTGAAGTGGATACTTGATCAGATAACAAGGACAGCATTGAAACCATGTGTCTTCCTTCAGTAGCAAGGCAAGGGACAAGACAAAGTACTTGCCAGTGTGTGTGTCTACTTTGTGCTGTAGAGAACCCCCTTTAACACATTGGTCATGGCTGAATATCTCTGAGACAAATAAATATTATTCAGAGCAAACCTGCAGCTGCTTAGGGACAACATTTTTTGCTTTTAAACTTTGCAACCCTTCCAGATTGAAGGCCTTGATTCCTCCTTTTAAGTTATATGACAAAGACAGCCTATTTCAACCAAGGAATGTAAAACACATCACCGCAAATTGTCCTACCAGATGTCGCGGATCTACTTGTATACAGCGGCAATTTATTTTCCATGATGCAAACATTGCATAAATCAGAGGCTCCGCAATCCTTAGCAAAATTTGTCAAAAGGATATTATGCGTGTCTGTGACACTGCACTAATAACCCTTTAATGCTATATAGTTAATATACGCCTTTCCAACAAATTACTGCACCAGCCAGTAGAATACTTGTGCAAGAAATAGGGACTTTTTATGAAGTCACCGTGTTTTTAAGGTGGATCTCGAAATTGTGCAGTATCTGCCTTTTAATTGCTGTATTTCTTCACTCTGTCTCATCTGACAGTAACAGATAAGTTATGCCAGCACCCAGTAATCTTTTATTCATCATCTTCGTATACTTTAGATGCCATTTGAATTGTCCCCAATTTTCTACCTCTTCCCTCACATTGACATTAAAGCAGCAATACTGGATACTTGTGTGTATATATATATATATATATATATATATATATATATATATATATAATCAAAAAATAAATAGATGATACCGTTCTGTGGCTAACGAAATGCTTTTATTTGTGCGAGCTTTCGAGATACACTGATCTCTTCTTCCGGAGATGTTACAATGAATGAAGCAAGCAAAAGCTATACTATAAACAGTGTCTATTGGAATGTTATCTGTGCTGGTCCTTCCCCCGGTGTGGATGTGTTTTATGGCTGGAGGTGTCAAAAGGTTACTGAAAGCAAGTAATTAAAGAGTGTCCATGTGTATCAGTGTGAATACAAATGAATGGAGAGCCCACAGTATATACAGTGCTTTACAAAAGGTGTGTGTGGAGTGGGAGTGGATATAAATGGTGTGGGTGGGTGTGGAAATGTTAGAGTTAGTAGCACAACTAAAAGTGTGTGTGGATACTTTGTGGTCCCTATTGGTGTATAGGGATGATATATATATTTATAAATATATATATATATTTATGCATAGTTCAAGACATTTACCAATTTCTTTGCTGGTTTTTTTCGTCCCTTTAGTAAATTCAATATGGGCGCCAAAACGTGCCGGTCCTGTTGACCACTAAGAAGCCGGAATGTTGGTGGTGGTGACATTGCAGCTTTCTATTGGACAGCCTTCAAATATCAGGGAAGGACTCCCTAGACCCCCCTCCCACGCCACCCCCCACCAGCCCCCACAATACCAACAATGTGTGCGATTGCTGCTTTAAGTTAGTTGTGTCCATAATATATCCCTTATGTTCTATCTTTACACCCATAACTACCTAAACATATCAAATGTGTGGCTGATAATGCATACATTTGCCAATTTTCTACTCCAAAGCCATAACATTACATTCCATTAATGGAGATGGCTGTAAGTGTTCACACAAATGGAATGCAGACGTGTGCAAAGTGCTTGATCCCCTGTTCTATATACAAATACATCGATACAATGCATGGCCATGTATAATGTATGGGAAACTGAAACGGGAATGGGACAAAAGTTTCGTGTTTTTACAGTTCACTAAAGACTTTGCTGCCACCTATTGGGAAAACAATCTGATTTGTATATGTTTACTGCTCTGCTGGCGTGAATTCTATGAGTGTACAATACTAGCTATTCACAGATGCAAAGTGAAAGGGAAGTTGGGTTGTAAGACACTTCTGATGACTATTTTGAGCACGTACATCCATCCAGGCCTGTACCTAGGCGGTAAGCAGGTAAGGCTGCACCTAGGGGCAGCAGGTCACAGGGGGCGGCAAGAGGGAGAGAGTAACAGCATTGCTGTTTCCTTTATTTATATATACAACAGTGTAAATATATAAATAATACACAATTTATTAGAGAGAGGTGCTAACAGTAGTGATAATACTTTCCCTAATCTTTGCTGCCAAGAAGGTCCACGAACCCGCAAGTGCCGAGAAGGTTTACACGATGTAGAATTGACCTAGGCGCACAAGAAAAAAGAAAGAAGGGGGGGGGGGATGGGGAGGGGGGGGGGGGAACACACCTTTGAAATGTGAGTGCTAGAAAATGCGCTTACACATAGATGATGATATTAGAACATTCATCCAATCTTATGGATCCGGAACACTGAGGAGAGTTATATTCTTAACTGGATCTTTATAACCCCGAGAGAGTTCATTCTGCATCTTTAGCTGCTGCTACTGGAGATAACCCAGTCTTACTGCATTCTCCAATTGGAAATGAATATAAAATAAAAGAGGTGATGGTCGGATACTATTTATTAAAAAAACAACCTAAACAAGTAGATATTTAAGGCTCACTATATAGTGAGATAAAACGCAGAGTAAGCGAGATATGACAGACTGAATCTGTAGTGTAATATCACAGTCCTGGATTACTTAGATAAACCGGGAGGGAACGTAGAGTCTCTCAGTAGCTTTGTTAGAGCCTTTAAGGGGTTAACCTCCGTATTACAGCTCATTTGAAGCTATATTCTTTACCCAAGAGACTCACATAGCATAGTCCTCCACTGTACATTGTAATAAGTCCCGTATTATAGGGCAGGACTATCTCACCGGTGTTCTCCTCTTATAGTGATGGTTACCCATGGTTTTGGAGACGATCGCTCCCCACTTCGTTATCCCATTCTTAGGGTCCCCGGTTAGCGAGTATTCCAGTCTCCGAACCTCCGCTCACACAGTGCTGCTGCGCACTTCCGCATTATGTTAGTCCCGCGAGACTTGTTCTCTGCTCTGTCCGCGGAACACCTCTGTCTCTGCTGTGAGTTCTAATCCATCTCAGTCACTTCCTCGCTACTCCAATGATGTCACCCTACGCGTTTCACCTTGACGGCTTCTTTGGGGGTTAATAATAGCCTAACTATCCCTATCGTATATATATATATATATATATATATATATATATATATATATATATATACACACACCTCTCTCCCATGATTGGTCAATGAAACTCAGCACTCATTGCTTAATGAAAAAATACTAAATATACTGTCGCGGCCAAGTTTATTCGAGCATTTGCCCGGTCTCGGCCGTGACAGTAACCGGGCGCGCGCCGGGGTGTCCCGTGCGTGCGCCGAAGCCTCGGAGGAGCGGCCCTCCGATTGGGGCTTCCCCCTCCCCTCTCCGGGCCCGCCGGGTCCCCCGGAACCTCACCGCCGTCCCCCACATCGCGGGACACCAGGGCTCCCTCGGGGAGCCCTGGGCACGCGCGCAGGGGGCGCAGGCTCCCGATGAAGCGTGACCGCGCATCGGTGACGCGCGGCACGCCGAGGGGTTTCGGCTAGCAAGCCGGGACACCTCCCGGCTTGCGGAACTAGCCGAATGCAAATAAAACGTGTCGCCTCTGTAAACGGCTTAGATGTTAAATCATTCCAACAATACTCACAATAAACACAAATCACCCTTATAAATTGTGCCTTATATATTATACCGTGGTATGTCTTAGAATAATTCAAATATAAATACTACAACACCAATTAACTTAAGTGAACCCATATAAATTGTTATTCACTGCTGGTTTCAGTGTTGGGTAGAAGACTTTCAATCAGAAATAGATAATCTTAAAGAGTACTATCACAAATTTAGAGAAGAATCATAGAAACTACATGATTACATACTCCGTTAAAGAGCAATCATATATCTACAGAACATCGATTGAGGGAGTATAGCAATATAAAGTATTGTCCCAAATTACTGATATAAATTAAATTAAAAAAATTGAGTGAAAGAATGACACACTGCCAAAGAGCGATCATATAAACACACCATTTATAAGGTTAATGGCACATCCATTGCTGTCCTAATATTAAACTAGTACCAGACAGTGTAGAGAATATATTCTAACGAGAACCAATAGATATATAATCACATATTGTACTAACTGACAGAGATAGACATGAGAATATAGAGAGTACATTCTAACAAAGACCAATAAGTCTATAAAGTTACAAAATGTACCTAACTGACAAAAATATATATGAACACGGGGCAACCTCCAAAAAATTATTATTCGAATAGTGAATGATAGAATTTCAACACACTACCTAGAGTGTATTGTCAACACTAAATCCAACATTCATAATACAGTACATACAACAGATGGGTTATCTTAAAACTAAGTTGGTCTCTCTATGGTAATGTTAGTCACCTCAGACATACTATTCTATGATGGTACAATAGAATATTAATATCATCAGATAACATCCAAGTATACAGTATAGAAACGTACAATATCATTATAACATATATTAATATACAGTAATTATAGTAAATATATTGCCCATGTTGGTTCCATGGTAAATGCCACATCATCAATGTTTGCAAGCAGAACACTGGGTAAGGAATATGAGTTAAATTAAAATATCTAATTCTAATAACCCATGGTGAAAGAATGGATTGAAAACGGATGAACATAACTTACATACAATTTGGATACTATAATACTATCACAGAAGATGAACCAAAGTGTAGAATACATCAAGATAATGACCCACATACATTGTGTTACAGATCACAGATCACACTAGAATATTATATGTGTAAGGGGGTCACCCCCGGTTCCCCTGATTTTCCTTTGCCCCCTGCCTTACCCCTGTGGCAGTGGGGGAAGGGGACGGCGACTTCTCCCGGCGGGCACCGCCCTCTTGGTTTTGGCGCGAGCTTCGCCCATGCGCAGTAAAGATCGCGCACGCGGTCCCCATAGAAAACAGCATTGCCAAGGACTACAATTCCCAGCAGCCTCTGGGGACTGCACTTTCACCCTTGTCACAGGCAGCATTGAAGCCAATAGAGCTGGCAGATTCTCATGCTGCAGAGTTGCAACAATGTTGTGTGCAGACAGGGTTTTTGTCAGTTGCAGCACGTTAGGCAGTCAGGAAGAAGCAGAGCAAGGAGGCAGACAAGGGAAGGAGGTAGGGTACGGGAGAGAGGGATCCCCTGTACTAGCCAGCACCCCCTTGGCCCAAGATAGCTCTAGTTATCCCATATAGTGAGTGTTGCCAGGGATGCCCTAGAGTAAGGGACCCTGTCACTCAGGTTAGTCAGTTGTTAGTGGGAGTCAGGACTGGGCCTCGTTAGGGGAGTAGGCAGACGCTTAACCCCTTAGGCCCCAGATAGGCTCTCCCTCTCCAGTGTATGGTGTATGTAGGATTGGTTGCTGTGTGTTGTTGCTGCATGTGCTGGGCGCAGTGTGTGCAGCGTGTGTGAATGTCTGCAGGCTGACGGTGAGAGCTGTGTGTCTGCTGCAGGCTGTTAGGAGTAGCGAGTAGCTAGATGTTAGGGAGGATTAGGGACTTGGGTAGCTAGGGGAGTGGGGCAGGTTATTACTCCGCAGGCCCTAGGAGATTTCCCCAAGCCATCCCAGGTTGCGGTTCATCAGGGACAGGCCCTAGGTTAGGGTTCCTGTCACGTTAGGGATAGACAGGGATAGCGGCGGTTGCTGTTCCCGTGATTCGGTTGCTGTTACCGTGAGACGGTTGTGTTCCCGTGAAGCGGTGGGACCCTCGTTGGGGTTCCTGGAGAAGTACCTGGAAAGGATCAGACGGATGCATCGCACGTCTGACCCTTTCAGAAGAGTGTTGCAGGCCCGAGCATCGGAGTGCTCGGAAGGTACCTCTGAATTATATGTGCACCAACAGGCCTATTAGTTCATAGTGACTGCGCAGTCACCCACGACCTCCGTAGGAGTACGGGACATTGGGTGTGGGGGGATTACAGGACACTGGGTGGGAACGCCAGACATTGGGCCTGAGGTGATAAGGTTATGATGTTATGTAATGTGTGATATGTGTGTTAGTAAAGTCATATAGTTAATATACATGCTGTCGTGTAAGTGATTATTATTGTGATTGTCTTGCGAGGAACCACTCCCCCTCTGGTGGGAGCCATCGCAGGTGGAGGCGCTGTACCGAGAAGATGTTGTAAGTGATCACCCCTAGTATAATTACCCCAGGTTCCCCGTGGCGGAAGCTCAGCCCTCCTGTGAGCCAACAGGTAATGCACCACACCTGAGTAACCTTGTATGTTCCTTGCACCCACATCAGATCTGCGATTGGGGGGGGGAATACCTGTTACATATGTATATATACACATGTAGGATTGAAGCAGGGGGTCTCCAGAGCTGGACCCATGAATAGCAGCTCTGGGGACTCTCTGCTTCCTGAGATACTTACCTCCTTAGGGGCTCCCGGTATCTCAGCTCAGGTTTAAAGCCCCCGGTCACATGGACCAATAGGAAGCACATATGACATCACGGCTTCCTATCTGCCCATGAGATGGGAGATCCGAACCTGAGCTGAGATACCACCTCCTTACCTCCAAAGGAGGTAAGTATCCCAGAAAGCAGGGGGTCCCCAGAGCTGAAATGAATGGGTTTCAGCACTGGAGTCCCCCTGCTTCCTACCAGAGGGGGGGGGGGGATTTTGGGGGGCAGTTTTATTTTGGGAGGGGGTTGGGAAGAGGGGCACCCTTAATAGTGCTTGCCTGAGGGAGGAACATACCCTAGGGATGTGCCTGGTCTACATTCTGCAAAGAGAAATAATCTGTATCCCTCTGAAATAAGCAATTAAAAACATGTTCCGGAATGATCTGCGTATGTTGTTTTGCCATCACAACCCTCACATCTCGAATTAAAATTACTTTAGTACTTATTAGTGTTCAGAAAAAAAACCCACCAAAAAGAGACCCAAAGAATTAGAGATTTCATGGATTTAAGCCTCGTTCTACTTATACTGAAAAAGATGGGTTATTGCAATCCTTCCCAGCAGTGATGAATGCCCGTTCTCTTTCTGGGATCTGGGGACCTATCAGCACAATGGGGGAGAAGTAAAGATGGGCACATTATTCTGACACGTTTGAAACGGCATTCATTTGCAAGTGCAAATCTTCCTAGATGTTCCAACAAACCGCCACTTTTTTCCCCATAAAAATGTGTTTCCTCAACGTTTTGCATTGTGAACAACACACGTGGATGCGCGCCTCTCTCTCATGCTGGGGGAAAGCCGGAAGCTGTACCCAGCTTCAGGCACGCACCGGCATATGAGAGAGGCCTGGAGCGGAAGAGTGAGGGAGTCCTGTAGCAGCGTTGTAGAGCCGGGACCCGGCGGCAACCAGAGGCCCGGGTGACGGATGCAGAAGTTGGGCCTGACCTCTGGACGGGCCCATCTTCCAGCGCCGGCTGTCCAGGCCCCTTGCAGCCACCAGGCCCGGGACCCATGTCCTGGCTCTTCCTCCCCCCGCCCTGCCAGTGGCCCTGCTCTTGATCCATCTTTACTTCAACTATAAGACCTTTCATGCCATTCTACAGCCATTAATAAAAACACATTGTTGCTGTACTTATACTTTCTTTGATTCGAATATTAGCTGCCCCTTACCTTTACCCACTTATACGTTTAACTATTGCCCTCCGAACCCTTGTTTGGCTCCCTCATTGTCACATATCTCTGCTACACTGCTGTGTGTGTGTGTGTGTGTGTGTGTGTATATATATATACTAGCGACTAGCACCCTCTCTATCCACCTTTAAGACCCACCTTAAGACACACTTGCTTAAAGAAGCATATGAATAGCACTGTGGATATTCTGAACACGATACATAAAGCTTGGCCCCCTGCAGACGCACTTACCAGAACTCCCTCCTACTGTCTCTGTACGTTCTCCCTACCTAACAATTACACTGTAAGCTCCTCGGGGCAGGGACTCCTCTTCCTTAATGTTACTTTTATGTCTAAAGCACTTATTCCCATGACCTGTTATTTATATTATCTGTTAATTATTTGATTACCACATGTATTACTACTGTGAAGCGCTATATAAATAAAGACATACAATATATATATATATATATACATATATATATATATATATATACTAACCTAATGTCTATCTCAGCAGAGATAGATATATACACAAACATATATACATACTGTACATAGTGTGTGGGTGTGGGCGGGTGTGTGTGTACACATATATACACAACACTGTATATATGTGCTTGTTATAATCCTGTATTGGGTTGTAGATTGTGTATATTACTGCATTTCCAAATACTTATGCAGTTTAGCATTATTTTGATTATGGTCGGGCTGGATCCATTTTCCTGTGCCTACCGGACCATTAAAGGTTAACCCAGACAGCCCTCTGACCGTTTTCTCGTTATTACCTTATGTACACATTCCTAGTGCACAGCCTGCTGTGTGCTGCTTATTCTAGCTGCAGTGGATGTTCTGCAGATGTGCTCAAACTGTGTCTTCTTCTTTGACACTGTGTTATTTTACCTACAGCAGCCCTGAAATAATCGTTCCATTTTCTGTTCCTGGTAATGTGGACCCTCCCCCTCTGATCCCCTTTCCTACATGGAATCCATGTGTTCCCCTTTGAGATCAGATGACATTGCCTGCATTACATCGAATGGATGAAATCAATTAGATTAGTGATGTCGGTGTATATTTTTGCTGTACACGTTCCTGTCTTAACATTTTTATTTTTGAATACCTTTGTTGTTCGGTTTAGTTACGTGTTCTCATTCCACATTTAGGGGTACACTGTGTTACTCCTCGATACCACCCCCTTGACTGCTGCTATCAGCCCATACCGATTCATGAATATGCCATGCATTATTATTTTTATGGCGCAAATTCCAGCTGTCCATTCTGTGGGCCGAAGTCTCCACCGTCGTATGGCCGCAGAGGGACCCTCCGCCACTGGCCAAAGTAAGTTAATTTATGGGTTAATTTAGCAGTTAGGGTTGTGGTTTAAGGATAGGAGTTTTAGGGGAAGGGGCTAGGTTTTTGGGATAGGGGATTAGGGTAAAGGGATAAACTTTTTAGGGTAAGGGATTACTCTAAGTGATTATTAGGCTAAGGTATTTAAGAGAAGGGGTAGCATTAGTATTAAGGGTTTTTAGGAGAAGGCGTAAGGTTAGGGATTTACCTTGGTGGCGAAGCAATGGCAGTGAGCGGTCCCTGCGGCGAGGTGAGTAGCGGTTAAGTGCCAGTGGAGATTTGGCTGCATCAAAACGGCCACAACCAGAAGTCCTACACCGTCTGTGAGTATTTCAATTCACTTGATGTTGGGTTCTTACTGATAAAGGGCGAAGCCCTCCCCCCCCCCCCCAAAACGCTATGCATACGACTGCACTCTGTGTTTCTGCAATAAATAATGAGGTTATCAAGTGCTCTGAATGCGACTTCTAGTCGGCCTATTTTTCATCTACCTTACCATCAGTAAAGAGGAACCATCTCTTATTGACATTCTATTTTATAATGTATGTACATTATTGTATCACAAAGATAATTTAGGACCAGTTAAATAATGTGGTTTTTATGTCATTATAATAGGTAGTGTAGACAGTTCTCCTGTGGAGGAGAGTTTGATGGTGCTCATTTCTAACCAGGAGGTCAACCCACAAGGCTGAGGCAGGATATGAGAACTGACCACTGGCCTTGGGATGGAGTCCTGGTCAGGAGAATATCTGGGTCATGGTTCCAAGGTCAGGGCAGGGTGAAGCAACGTAGTCGGGGGGTCATGGTTCCAAGATCAGAGCAGGAGAGAGATGCAAACGAAATCCAAGGGCAAGCAAAGGTTCAGAACAGGCAAAGCACAAGCAGGAACCCAGCCGGGGTACAAGGATCAGATACCTTTGGTCGGGCCCTGGCTGCATTGAAATGGCATCCTTATAAAGGCCAGGAACAGGTGCAGTTGATTACAACCTCCATCCAGGTAGAGGTCAGAGTGAAGCCACCTTGTCCATCTTGGGTGAGGGTGAAGTGTGGTCACTTCCTTGAGTCCTCCACGTTAGAGGAGGCAGAGCAACCTCAGATGTCAGCCATGCTGGTAGAGGCAAAGAAACACAGAAATGTGGAACAGCGGTGACAGATCCTTACAGAGAACAGTATCTACTGCTTGTCAGTCAGCATATTGCATTTATTATATAACATTACAGAAGAACGTGCAGTATGCTGCGACTTTGGTGCTCTACAAACATTTCTCTGGCTGTGGTATGTTCAGTCATGCTAAATATATGAGCGAAATGACATTCTAAATGTGCCAGACATGCTAATGTGTAGTCCCCCATATTAATGTATACTGTGGTTGCAATAAATTGGGAGCACATGTATTACACCATTTCTATAGTTTATGATTTAAATCTCACACAGATTGGAGATATGTAAAAGTGTGAGACAAACTGATATCCTTAAACTACTCAACAACGCTGCTGTTTTTACCTACTTGTACAGTGAAGAAAACAAAACTTTTCGACATTGTCTTCTAATGATGTCACGTGCATGTTTTAACTACAATGATATGCTTTTGTACAATTAAATATATTAACAGATTATCCCAACGCTACATATGGGGATGCACTTATACATAGTATACATTAAAATAAGTGTTATTGATACATTGACATAAAACAGGCAGCAACAGGGCTGCGACTGCCACGTTTTTTGTTAGTAAGTCAATGTTCTTGGTTAAAAAATGTAAGCACATTAAACCTAGTCAATGTAGAACACTTAGGTGCCAAAAGGAGATACTGCAGACATACAAATGTGTTTAGACATATTTCCTTCTGCCTTTTAGTGCATAATTCAACAGCATGTAGGGTCACAGGACAATTATGTCCTGCAGAAATATGGCAGTTTTGACCATTTTGTTTCTCATTGAAAAGGGTCACGAGGGGTCGCCTTTACATAACAAAGAGTGATTCTCCTCAATAAAATGATTAATTCCTGTCACTACAGATCAAACAAAATGGTTACAAGACATGATTGTCTGCGTTCACATTTCCAATAATTCTTTCAACGAAAGACTTAACTTTGGCATTTGTTACCAGAAGAATTTGTGAATGGGAACTGAGTAGGCTGGCATCTAAGTGTGAGATATGCTGCCCAAGTGTTGTGGCAGCAAAAAGACAACAGCCCTTTAGAATGGTCTCATGCAGTCTCAGGATCACAGTTTGTTGAAATTGCTCAGGCAGACAAAGACCTAATTGTAGGTCTGTAAACTCAATGCCCCTCTAGCATGAGTCTCACAACCCCTTTAAAATAATGCAATATTGCCTTTTTGGTTGGATATGAGTTCAGATAAAATTGCAGTTGCTTTTAGCTGTATAAGTATTTCCAAACCGGCGTCAATCTGTTGGGGATGTGGAATTAAACAAAGATTTCAATCCCTTCGTTGCCAGCGTGTGCTTAAAGCATTGCTTTGCAATGTGCTCAGAAAAGGCATTGTGTATTATCTACAGTAATTCAATATTGTAAACATTTTTTTAAAAGTTTTATGACAGCCGGCATCAGATGGGCTCGTAAGGTTCAGTCTGTCCGAGTGCCCTGGAATGACAGAGACACCCCAAATCTTGAGTAGACTCGGGAAACTTGATGTGTCTCCCACCATAGTCTGTGTATGAGTCAGTCTTCTCTGTGTCTATCAGTGTATGTATGTGTGTATGTACTGTATGGATGTATGTATGTAAGCATACTGTAAGTCATATGTTCTGTATAAATGTATGTGTATGGATGCACAAGTGAATATAAGAATGCGCCTGTGGATGTATGCATAAGTGCAAATTCTATTATAACTTTTTCGTCTGTTATGTCCACATAATGGGGCCCTACACTCGTTTTCTTCTTGTAGGCCCCTGATGCACCAGTCCAACACCAGAGCCATAGTTAAAAATAAGTTTTAGATTTTGAGGGGTTTGTTATGACACTAAAGAGTGAAAAGCATTTCATTTTACAAGTAATTCTTCGACATTACAGCTATTTTATTTATTTCGATGTGTGCAATAGCCATGAAAGGATGTTTTTAAAATCCATGGATTCTTTTTGACATCACTCTCTGTGTGTTGTTTTTATTTGCTATAATTCTATTAAGCAAGGTTTCGTTTTTGACATATATTGGTTAAAATGTTCTCATTTGTGAGATGTATGGCGGAATACTGTAGTCCTGCCACAGATGCTTGGAAATGCTGGAGATGACCAGGTTTTTAGTCAAGAGAAGATGAGTCTGCACTCACATGGACATTTTCAGGGTGTTTATTGAAATGGATCCAATTCACCTGAAAACATCCATGCGAGTGCTGGCTCTTCTCCTTTATTAGCTGCCTGGAACCATTACAGCAAAATCAATGACACACTGCCATGTGTCCCGATAATGCATTGCACTTCAATATGTCACGTTACAGGACAATCCTTTCTTCATTACCACCGGAACACCCAGCAAATGATCTGTTCCCTCCAGCACTGAATTACTGTGATAGGCCGCGGCGGATTTGAAGATCTGCCGCCCCTAGGCACTTGCCTGTGAGGACCGCCTCCTTGCTGCCGCTCACCTTCTCCTTCCCGAATTTCAACGTCCAATGATGCGGCGGACATCACCAACTTGACGTCGCGTCATGGCAAGGCGCCGCCATGGTTGTAATTTGACGTTGCGACGGCAACGAGATGCTGAATCACATCACATTGGAGACGTTCCGCTGTGAAGGAGGTGAAGGAGGGCGGCAACAAGGAGACAGTCCCCATAGGCACAGAGCATGGCATCTGTATATATGGAGGGGGGGACATATTTTTGCAGCCCCAAACTTTTGCCGCCCTAGGCCGGGCCTATCGGGCCTAGTAGGAAAACCGCCACTGGTGATAGGGTTAATTTTACATAGTCACATTTTTGTAGTAAATAATGGCAGTCAAACCAGAGTCAACATGTCTTTCATTTTACCAGCTGTACATCTCTTCCGACTCTTCTTTGTGACACCATCTCATTGTGACGGTAGGGGCAATGTGGCTACTATAATAAAGATTAAGCCCAACCATTGGCCGTACCCATCTGGATGGATTTGAAGATATCACTGTTAATCTGTGCTGTAATTGGTTGCGGCCCAGTTTCCCATGCTTTTCAATGTAAGCCGGGAAACTATGTAGAGTGGGCCCGATCTGAGCTCCAGTGGCCATTCTGACACTGGCGTGGAAGCCGACAAAGCGGGGAGCTCCGAGGGTTTTGCAGGAGACACCCAGAACAAGGCTGGAAGCCGAGCGGGAAGTTTAAACTTGCTTTCGTGCCTTGGAACTGGTCGGCTGCCAGGGCTACGGAGAGCAGGATGTTCAAAAAAGTGCTTGCTCACGAGTAGCACCGCACAACTGAGGTCTGGACGATCCCTACACCTATGGAGTTTGGAAGTAATCTCCGGGGTAAACCTTTGAAGTTGCGCCTGGTACCTAGTCAGCTAGGATTTCCCCTGTAATCCCCTGTTCGGTGAGTGCAAGCTCTGCTGGTGAATTTGTGCTGTGTCTGCTGGCTCCGGCTGGAATAAAAATACTTTAATTGGCTCTGGTATCTTGTCTGGTGCATTGATCCCGGTAAACAAGTTCTGATCTTCCGTGATGCATCTGCAAACAGAGCAAATGCAACACTTTCATTGGCCTTACTGTAAAAAATAATTTCCTTTGTAGCAGGTGGTTTATTTTCCGATCATAATAGTTGTCATTTACCTCCACATGTTTACTGTTTACCTCCACAAGGTCTAACTGGACAAGGCCCAATAAAATAATGTTTGCGCTCCCTCTCTGCAAAAAAAGCATAAGGGGTGAACACACCGTGGCTCACTGAGCCCCCTCCTTCATTGAACATGCTTGTTTATATACATCAAAAGCTGTCTGTGAGTAGGTTTACTGGCTCTGCACTCCTTTAACACAGGCTGTGCTGAAAAGCTGCATAGAAAATGGGAGGATTAGGAGAAACCTCCCACAGTAGAGCGCCAGAGAGAAATGAAGCAAACAGCCGTCACTTATTAACGCATTAGCATATCAGTCCACGGTGATCCATCCAATAAACGATCCCATTGAAGCTCATATATGGGGTGTAAACCAGCAATGAATGGGTTAATCAGGGAAGACCATCAGCCAACCTGACTCCCAGCTATCTTGATAAACAACACCCTAGAGCTGGATCCATGAATAAAAGATAACATTGCAGTACTCACTGAAACTTGATTGAAGAAGTCTGGATGGGCGTGCGCTGGCTCAGCAATGACTGCAGGTAAGGAGAGATTCCAGCCAAGGGAAGAAGCGCCGTGCACTGCCGCCGCGGGATCGCCGAAACACAAGCTGATGCTGGTCACTTAAAAGTTGTTTATTGGGTCATCGGTGCATACAAAATAGAAACGTTCCTCACGGAAGAGCACTCTGACGCGTTGCGTGCCCTTGTGGGACTTTGTCAAAGAGTAGCCTCCTCCGTGAAAGTGCTGGCATTAGCAGTCACAGCCGTCTAATGGCCCGCCTCCATAAGTCAGCTGGCCTAAGCTTTGGGGCTCCATGTAAAAATGGATAAGAAGTAAAAGGTGACACTGTGTGCTCATTTGCATGTCATTACCCAGAATCCTTGGCTTCAGTGGCAGCACTGTATGCTAAGAGATATTGGGGCCTATGCACTAAGCGCCGATAAAAAAAAATTGCCAGGGTTTTTAAATCGCCATTTTTGGCAGCGTTGCTATCACGGTGTGCAGAAAGCCCCGAATACCAGTGACAGCAACATTTGCAAAAATGGCGAGTAGCCGGCGGTGTGAAGATCGCCTCTCTGAAAAGGAGTTGCCCGGTGAGTTCTTTCTGCTGCAGAGAGAGAACCGCCTCTCCCTGCGCAAATCTCACCGGAATTCTTTTGTGAAGGATGTGACGTCATCTCAAAGGGAGGTACGTCACATCCTTCAAACCACATGGCCATATCGCATGGTATTAGAGCCAATGGGATTGAAAACAATCCCATTGGTTGCTGTACCATGTGATAGGTTACCTTAGTTCAAAAGGATGTGACATCATCCCTTAAAGTGACGTAAAGTTCTGATCTTCCATGACGCTCACCATCTGCAAACGGAGCAAATTCCACTCTTTCATTGGCCTTACTGTAACAAATCATTTCCAGGTGGTTTTAAAGCTTCTCTTATCGCTGACTTAACGGGGCTTACTGAATGGCAATAGACTTTTTTTGGCGATAAGTCACTTATCGGAGCTTTGTGCATAGACCCCATTGGTGACAAGCCGGGTTGCAGACCTGTCTAAGATGAGAATGTGCTCACAAGTGATATTTTTATTTGCTACACGTCTGTGATGGATTACCTTTTTACTCTCCGAGAAGCAATTCCATGTGTTTACACATAGAAATATCACATTTGACTTGGTCCACCTAGTCAGACCATTTTCCTATTGTCTGTAGACCCTCAGACCCTATTTGATCTGTGACTTTCTTTTCTAAGATAGCCTTATGCCCATCTCAAGCATTTTCTATTTGCTGTATTAGCTCCCCCCCCGCTCCCCACCTCCTATTGAGAGGTTATTGACAACCCCTTTCCACGAAGAAGTACTCCCTCACATTTCCCCATAGCCTGTCACCCTTCTCCCCCCCTCCCCCCCAGCATCAGAGAATGACCTCTTGTTCTAGCACTTCTCTTTCTCTAAAATATGCTTCCCTCCTATACTTTGTTGAACCCCTTTCTATTGCCGTGGAGCCGTCAGGGCCTCCCTGCTCCCGCTACCACGTCACTTCATTTTTGGGCACAACATTTCAGGACTTGGTGGTGATGGAAATCCTCTAAGCCAATATCCACGAGTCGCCTTTAAGGCGTACTGCGGCAGTGCGACTCCTTGCTGCGGAAGTGCCGAGCGTGCTTCATCTCCATCGTCTATGGAAGACAGATAGTCCTCCTGAATAGCATCCTTATATAATAATAATATGTTTCTTATACTGTATAGCACTGAACGTGTATACAGCGCTCTACGTATGTATGTCTTTATTTCTATAGCGCCATTAGTGTACATAGCGCTTCACAGCAGTAATACATGTGGCAGTCATATAAATATCAAATAATACAAATAACAGATCATGGGAATAAGTGCTCAGACATAAAAGTAAAAGTGCTCAGACAAAAAGTCTATCTATCTATCTATCTATCTATCTATCTATCTATCTATCTATCTATCTATCTATCTATCTATCTATCTATCTATCTATCTATCTATCTATCTATCTGTACTGTAAGTACTCTGCCACTCTCTCTTCTTTTAAAATGTGAAGACACTGCCCTCTAGTGTTTTCTTTGTGCCATGATAGTTCTATAGAATAAACGCTTGCCATTTGCACTGTATTTTCTTATTGAATAATACATTCCTTACTTAAGTACGCGTGTTTACCATAATAACACTTGTAAACTGTATCTTGACAGTACATAGTAGATTCTCTTGTGTGTAGAGAAAATCGTTCACTCTTTCACATGTTTCTGTCTCTTAATAACTGTAAGAAATCTCTGTCCAGGCTGCTTTATACTGAATGGCATGATTTGCATTGTGTCTCTTTCTCTAATGCATGGGGATCATCAATTTCTCTTTTCCTTGATATACTTTTTGCCTCTATTGTTGGACATCTCCGATTTTTATCTGTACATAATCAATAACTGTATTCATTAAGCCTCTTATGTTTAATGCATTTGCCAGGAGAAAATGGTGCAATACACAAGAAAAGACATTTATTGCCTTCATACACAAACCCCTTAAATTAATTCCGTACAACTTTCCACCAACTCAACAACTACCACATTTCTATAAGTCCCTACAGTTTATTGATGCGCAGACACATGAAATGGCTTATAACTACATTGGTTAATGAAGGGAAGCGGGCGTATACATTAACATGTTATAGCATAATAAGTGTATGTACGCCTTAGGACAAAACAGTTATAAAGATAATGTCTTTGTACTGTACATACTGTACATGAGAAGAGACAACAGTTTAAACAGGGGTTCTCAACTCCAGTCCTCAAGACGCCCCAACAGGCCAGGTTTTCAGGATATCCTTGCTTCAGCACAGATGGCCCAATCAGTCCCTGCTTCAGCACAGGTGGCTCAATCAGTCCCTGCTGAGCCTCTGAATAAGCCACCTGTGCTGAAGCTGGGATATCCTTGAAACCTTACCTGTTAGAGGGTCTTCAGAACTGGAGTTGAGAACCTCTGACTTTTTAACCCTCTGAGTGCCCGTGGGCCCAGCAATACATTGTACAGCACTTACTGTAAAGCAGAGAATAATAGTTTATTAAATAATTAAAGGTACTCTTTATGTCATCCTAATGCATGCGGGATGTTTCTTTTATTTTTTAATAATACGTCCACTAATCGCATTTGTAAGAGAACATCATCATTAAATATTTAATAGGAAAATGCTGCCTGCTATTTTACTGAATTAGTAAACAATTTGAATGTAATTTGCTATAAAAAAAATAATAATAAAGATACAGGGTTACTAATTCCATCAATTGTGGGAAATCTATTTTACACGTACATATTTTCAAGGATATGCAGTGTGTGTGCGATCTCCCCGAGGCATGAATAGTATTCTACTCATAAAGAGTGAGCCATTTAATGTGAAAGCATTACGTATTGCTTACAATTTGGATGCTAAAACTTTTTTTGGGGGGGGGGGGATTTTTAAATGGGTGCATCAATGAATATAGAGGCCCATATTTACTAAACGTTGCTATTTCATATGACACTTAATGTCCCACGCGACACCCTATAGACCAGGCCCGTCAAACTCAGAATATGTTGGAGGTCAATTTTTAAATCTGACTGCAAGACCTGGGTTGTATCATCAGCGGGGCGATCAGCGGGTGATTGGGGTGTGGCGTGATCTGCGGATGAGTGTAGTGGTGCGATTGGGCGGGTAATTGGGGTGGTGGCGCGATTGGGCGGGTGATTGGGGTGGTGGGGTGATCGGGTGGGTGATGATTAGGGTGGGGGCACAATCAAGTGGCTGATGATTGGGGTGGTTGCGCGATCATTCGGATGATTGGGGTGGTAGCTCGATCGAGCGGGTGATTGGGGTGGTGGCGCGATTGGGTGGGTGATTGGGGTGGTGGGGCGATCGGGCGGGTGATTGGGGTGGTGGTGCGATCAGGTGAGTGATAGTGATTGGGGTGGTGGCGCGATCGGGCGGGTGATTGGGGTTAGAGCACACCGCCTCACCTCGCGCTCGCTGCCTGCAGTGTTCCCGCGCAGCGTGTGACACGTGGTCTGTCTGCATCTTGCTGACCGGGCCGTATAACGACGTCTCACAGCAGCGTGTTTGACCGGCCTGCAACCTGATTCACATGAATGGGCGATGTGAATGCCAGAAGGTGCCTAACGGAACAGCACCGCTTAGTAAATATGGACCAGAATCTTTGTTTTGTGCTTAAAAGATAACATTTTATTTGTACATTTTTTGTAATAAAAACATAATAAAGAAAAGATATTCGTGGGTGCCCCCTTCCCCCCCTTTAATATGTGCATCAATACAATCCACACAATGATTAGTAATTAGCTGTTGCTGATCTATCCGTTCTTCTGTAATCGATCGGTGAAGATTCAGCTCGGGGGTTCACTAAATGGCTGCCAGTACAGCAGCAGAGGACCAAAGATGCAAAGTTCTATGTAGAAGATCATGTGACCAGGCAGTCACTAGATACAATTGGTGCACTGCTAGAGAGGGGGCAGGGCTCAAAAATGGGTGTGCCAAAGCCTGTTTCAGAAGAGGAAGGGAATGTAACTTTGTAAATGGTTGCTATAGAAACCAAAAATGCTTGTTACATTATAATACATAAAAAATGTCATTCCGACTTGTTTTTTAAAAATACAATGCTACAAGAAATCTCTCATAGTACAGAACTGATTTATTTAAAAAAAAAAACACACACATGTAGGATATTGCTTGATCTGCAGCTTTAAATGTGTCTCATAGGTACCGATGACATTGTAAAGTTCATCCGTGCCCAGATCTCATCACACTTGGGAGGCTGCCTATTAAGGTCTTTGTAGCTATAGCGAGAGGAGCATTCATCTTTGCATACTAATCTGCGGACTGGAAATCATTAAGTCACATTCACATACAAATGATCAAAAAGTGCGTGAAGAGGTCTCCACACCAAAAAAGGAACCTCGTGAGGAGGATTCATCAACAAGGCAAGCGGTTCTCGCTCCTCTCTTCTAAGCAAAGAGAAGCGATAATAACAATGATTATTGTTTATTTCGTTTCCTCAGCACTGTAGGTACAAAGTGATCCAAACGACAAACAGAATGACATACCAAATAAGAACAAAGCACACACGGGTACAAGAGTCTTAAGGGCCCTGCTCATGAGAGATTACAATCTACGATCTAGAGCAGGGGGGCTCAACTCCAGTTCTCAAGACCCCCCCCCAACAGGTCAGGTTTTCAGGATGTCCCAGCTTCAGCACAGGTGGCTCTATCATGATGGTGCCACCTGTGCTGAAGCAGGGACTGATTGAAGCTGAAGCTGAGATACCCTGAAAACCTGACCTGTTGGGGGGGGGAGCTTGAGGACTAGGTTGAGCGCCCCTGTTCTAGAGGATACAACCCTTCCCAGTTGTGGGTGTTTTAGACATATATAATATGTACTTATTTCAGTCTCTGTGATATCTGATCACTAAACGATCCCTTTCTATTCTGCGCATTCAAGGTCAGGTGGGAGAGAATAATAGGCTCCTGGTTTTATTCTCACTTCTGGTCCAGCGCAGAGATGATTTATTACATCTCCAGAAGAGGATGCTTGACATTTTGAAAATGTAATGTAGTGCAACAGTAATTAAGAAAAAAAAGTAGACTGCTGAACAATTGATTACCACTGTCAGAGCAGCCTGATTAACATAGATGCTTGAAAAACTGATACTGCCACCTATGAATTAAAAGTTTGTAATTAAATTGATGGTCCTTGGTTATCTTTTTGAGTTTCCATCTCTTTTTTTTCTTTAATACAATTATATTGGGACATACACATACAGCTCTTATTTTCCTATTAATCCTCCAACAGGGTTATAATGAAACAGTGGCCTCCTCTTAACTTCACAGGATTAAATAAGAATATCTCAAATATTGTGGCCTACCTAATGAGTCTGAAATTGCTTTTTTTTTTTTTGACTCGAAATTGGTTCACGGAAATCTAATTTTAAATCACGTTTGTTGTCGCCTGTTGACTAACCTGAAATTTCTCCATCTGCTAGATAAGCGTAAAAATAAAAATAGAGACACGCAGCGTATCGATGGTTAGAAAAAGTCTGTTGATGTACATAATTCTGTTTCATTTAAATTGTGTCAATCGGGTGTTTAACATGACGCAATGCATCAAAAATCATTTAAAACTACAAATCCTGCATCCTATGTATGAGCAGGGCCGTTTTATACATTAGGCTGACTAGGCACAGTGCCTAGGGCCTACAAACCTTTTAGGGCCTACAATATTTCACTTGAAAAAATATCTAAACAAAAAAACAAATCACAAAATAAGAGAAAACAGCAAATTTTAATTTAAAATGCCTTCGAAGTATCTCGATACCTTTAAATATCGAAACAAAAGTATCGATGCCAAATATCGCAAGTATCGAAAGAAACAAGCAAACGATGAAATTAGCATAAAAATGAGTAAAAATATCGGACACACAGGCCTCTAGAAATAAAAGTGCCTAGGGCCTACGAAGGTCTTAAAACGGCCCTGTGTATGAGGTATCAAAAGCCAAGCTGGGCCATACAAAATCAATATTACACACATTTTTGGAAGGTTTGTTTTACTTTTTAGCACAGTAATCTTGACACAAAAATATTTCAAATGTAATCTTAGTACTCAGGCCGATTTGACGTTTCTTGTTGTATCGCCCCACTTGTACTGTAGGGTATTGTGTCATATTTTCAGGCTATTTTAAGCCTGGGTGAATTCATTTGTCAATTTAGCGATAGTTGAAATTCCCCCTAAACATATTCAATGAAATCTAGAAATTCAGGCAGTTTCTGCAGTGACGTTTTATACCGTCTTTTTGGTTTAGCTTGATGTCACTTGTAATGTATTAATAAAATGGCTTGGTGAACAACAGGCGTGGTTGCCATTATGATTCAATCATTTGGGTTTCATGTTACCTAATGTAAAGGTTACGTGAAGATGTTCAAACTGCTAAAGAGCTTTACTTTATTATCTAGCTATTTGGAATTCAACAAAAGTTTATAAAAGTAAATAGAACTTTTCTATTTTCTAGAAATAGAAGTAAATATAAAAATAAAGAGAAAGGCACGAGGTACACGTTTGCTTTGTCAAATTGTTTGATTGCAATCTCCGTAATGAAGTCTCTCACCATTGTTAGGGAGACAGGTTAAGGCTGCGTCCATGGTTAATAATGCAGGGCGGGGGCGCGCTGAGGCTGAGGGAAAGCGGGTGTTTTCCCTGGCCTTAGACCGCGCGCCGTCTGGGGGCGTGTCAGGGGGCGGGCCAGTGATGTCACGGAGCAGGTTCGCCCTCATTGGGCGAACCGCTCACGTGATCGGCCCTGCGCTCCCATGAGCGTGAAAATGTAAAATTTTCATAAGACTTACGCTTCCGCACGCTTGCGTAAAAAGCGTAAGCGAACCCCTGCTAAAGCGCTCTAATTGCGGCTGCAGGGTCTCAGTGCCGAGCATAACCGCGCCTCAGCATGGGTCAGCGCATAAGCACTGACCCGTGCTGAGGCCTAATACTGCTTCAGGCCTGGTGTGAGACACAGTTTGGTACACATACTGTACAGTATTCAGGGCCAGCCTTACCTCTTGTGGGGCCCAAGGCGGCATGCTGGCAGCAGGGTCTCATCTCTATCCAGCACCGCGCGGCCTCTGCCAGCGTCACAACATCATTATGTCATGGCGGTATGTGACGTCGCCTTGCCATGGCAATGCGTGATCATGGGATGTCGTGTCGACATGACAACGCAACGCTGCAGGAGGAGGAGGAGGAAAAAAGAATAGTTGCGCAAACCATATTAAGGTAAATGGTAAAATTCAGTCCCACACAAAATGGAGTCCTGCCGCCAGAGTTTCTTACAGGTGATTCACCAACCTCTATAGGTAACAGTCATAAAAGAAAAGGGATCCTCCGGCGCGTGATTCCACTTGTGACTCCGAGACACATGAAATAATAAGCAGAAAGAAGGAACCACAATCAGGGGTAGTTAAGGCAGTGAATAATATAAGGTTAGTTTCAGTAAGAAATACACTTACATTAATCAATAATTCTCCAGTAGGGATAAGGGATACTTCCTGATGGTACCTCAAATTGGGGAAAAGAAGGGAAATATAGTGCACCGTTTTATTAACAAATAAGTAAAAAGAGATTGAAAACTCACAAACAGCCAACAATATATGGCAATGAGAAGGAGTGCATCCAGAAACCACAAGCCGACCTCCAGAATTCCTGGTTGTCGGTGTGGGTTCCGCTCCAGCAATTAAGATGGTTCTCTGCAGAGATGTATCAGCAACGGGGGGTCTTCTGGTACTCGTACACAGACCAGGTTTCTCCCTCTTGCTGTCCTCCCTGCCACAGCTCCCGCTTACACCTCTCGTGCAAGCGCATGCGCGTCAGTCGCAGTGCTGCCTCCAAGCCGGATGAAGCTCCAACTTCTCAGTACGGTGGCCTGTGATGCCCAAAGTTTGTCAGACACGTTTCGCCAATAGTTTCTTAGGTGACAGCGCGCTCCTTCCCTACCTGGGAAGGGGGGTTAAGTGGGGGTTAAGTGGGGGTGGGGTGAAGTGGGGGAGGGGAAGTGGGGGGTGAAGTGGGGGGGATGTGGGGGGGAAGTGGGGGAGGGAAGTGGGGTGGGGGTTGGAGGAAGCTGTCGCGGGCCCCACGGGCCGTATGTTGTGCAGACCTGCTCTAAGGCCTCCCCTAAAAGTGCATGTGTGTAGCTCTACAATAACTCTTTTTCTCGACAAAACCCTAATTTAAACTCAATGCACATGGACAACGTTGGAGCAAAGTGTCTGCCATATGTACTCTATGCCAAAAGGCAAAGGATAACATTTGTTGGTTTTCCTTACATATTGTCTTTATGCATAGACCTCCCAAGAGTTGTGCCACAGATTATGTGCAAACAATGGAAAAAACTAGGCTCTCCTAGGTTCTGGGCCAAGTATTTGGTAAAGTCACCCAAAAGGACTGCCATCGCCAAACAGGCAGAAGCAAAAATACACTTTATTGTAGGAGTTATCCTCTAATGCAAGAGAGGCATAACAAAGCAATACTTGAACAGGTTAATCAAACACGGTTATGATATCATGGGAGCATAAAAGATTGTTTCTACAGGTCTTGTTATGAATTAAATAGGAAATCATGTTAATCCTTCTGTTTGAAATATGAACTTTAATCTTGCCTCCTAGAATAAGTGCCAGTATCTGCTGCATAATGTAATCAATCGGGATCTTCCATGAAACACATTTGGCTTTAGTACAATTATCTTTTCCCATTACACACTTTCTGACATCTCACCTGATGTTTCCTTTGTGAATGTCATTCATAAGATTGGTTTCAAACCCTTTGAGTGTCGGACGGGCAGCAGCATCAGATCAGGATAGCTCTCCTGTGTTGAGTAGCTGCAAAGGGCATTTGGAAGATATGATAAATCCCAAACATAGCGTGATTAAAAAGCTTTGATGCAAGGCTCCTGACCCAATTCGGATCAGTATCTGACTATAAAGTGAACATGGACAAGTCAGAGGCCTTGAACATTTCCCTCCCCCCCCAGACGTGGAAACTCATCCAAGCCAACTATAATTATAAGTGGAGTTCCACCTATATTAAATATTTGGGGCTCAAAATCTCTAACTCCTACAACACCCTATATCAATATAACTACCCCCTCTATTTGGCCAGATTAAAAAAGACCTGGAAACCTGGAAAAAACACCAAATTTCATGGTTTGGGAGAACAGTCGCGGTAAAAATGAACATCCTCCCAAGACTGTTGTATAACTTCCAAACTCTCCCAATCCTAGTGACACAAGCCACATTAAAAAACATGCAGTCACTAATTCTCCAATTTATCTGGAATGACAAAAGGCCCAGGGTTCCCCGATCAGTAATGCTCTCCTCAAGAGCGAGAGGAGGTGTGGGGGTCCCCGACATAGCTAAGTACTACATCGCAGCACAACTGAAGCAGGCTGTAGTTTGGAATTGCGACCCGGCCTCAGCTTCCTGGCTTGAAATAGTCACATTACGCCCGCCCCCTCTCCTTCCAAGTGGCACTATGGACCACTGGCAGCAGCGGGGCCAAACCAGCGAGGTTCAGCTTGGGGGCAATGAGATGCACGTGGGATGTATGGCTTAAAAGCAAAGGGAAGTATGGCCTGGTAGCGTCCCCATCCCAGCTCACCCTAATCTTGGGGAACCCCAAATTCCCGCCAGGGTGTTCCCCAAGTCAATTTGACCAATTACAGAGTCACAACATTAGGATGGTGGCCGATCTACTGCAGAAGGATGAGATTGCTACTTACCAGGCACTTCGGGATAAATGCGAGACCCAAGGCTTCCACTTGTTTAAGTACCTACAAGTCCGCCACTTCCTACTGTCGCTATCTCCAACTTCCAAATTCCCCCCGCTAACCAGATTTGAATCTTTATGTACCAAAAATACCTACCAAAAAGCTCTGATCTCCGAAATATACAAAGGAATGGAGCCATCGTCCACTCCACCGAACCACTGTTACATGGAAAAATGGTCGGAGGAACTAGGCCTTCCAATTGATCAAGAAGACTGGGAGGATATCTGGGAGCAAGCCTCTAAAACATCAATTTGTACAACAATAAAAGAAAATATCTATAAAATCTTATTTCAGTGGTATCTGACTCCGGCAAGGCTGAGCCAAATCTACCCCGGCACACTAGACCTGTGCTGGCGGGGATGTGGTCAAAAGGGGGACATGGCCCACATTTGGTGGTCATGTCCGGAGATCCAGAGGTACTGGACCATGATCCAGACGCTTATTCACGAGGTCACGGGACTTCCCATCCTCCTAGATCCACTGTCCCTGGTGCTGAACAAACCCATAGATGACCTTCCACCGCCAATGTCCAGGCTAATCTCGGCCATACTGACAGCGGCTAGATGTTCTCTAACAGCCGCCTGGAAGCATATCAAAGCCCCCTTGAGAACGACAGTAGTTAGAAGAATAAATGAAGTAATGACAATGGAGAAACTGACGGCCATGCTCCAAAAAAAGATGCCCCAGTTCTGGAACACCTGGGACCCCTGGTTAGTAAGATAAAATCCAAAAGGGCCTCGCTCCGGTGCCACTGGAGCCCCTCCCCCCCCTGCAACCAGGGGGGGGGGGGTGATGGGGAGGTGCCGGCGTCCGCAGATTTCAGCGGATCCATCTTCAAAAAGGGCGATTCACGTTTTGCAGATTTTGTACTATTATTACCGGTATACGCCACGGATTCCGCAAGCCAGGGACGGATTTCTACAATCCAATCCGCGGATTGGCCAACGGATTGCTGAATCCACGGATTGGATTCTACAAATCCGTCCACGGGTTGTAGCCGATGGCGTTTTTTTTCAAATGAATCTGCTCGAATTAAAAACGACCATATCCGTTTGCAGATGTGAAACCGCGAAACGGATTTTGGGTTGAAAATACGAAAAAAAATCCGGGAAACGGATTTGAGCGGATTCGTCCATTTCTATTTGGGACCAAAAAAAATTGTCAAAGTCCTTCCGCAGTATCTTGTGATCGCTGTTGTATGTGGAGATGTGGACTGAATCTCTTATTTACAATATTGGATTTATGTCCGAGATGAGACTGGACACTACCTAGAAAATATGTTTTTAATACAGAGTTTAGGATTCTTTGGTTAAATAATGATCTTAAAGGTGTGTCAATAATCTGTTGGAATGTGGTTCATTCTATTATGTCTAAGGGTATGTTTGCTCTCTATACCAAATATTAATTAATAAATATTTAACCTTTCGCTACTAAGTTTTCCTGGTGTTCAAAATTACAGGGAAGTTGCGTAAGGCTGCGTTTATAGTGCCGGCAACGGCGACGCGACCGATGATGTCACCATCGCAACTAGCGAAAGTTAAACTTTCGTTTTAAGCGATGTCGCTGGCGACAAGGGCAGTGACATCATGAAGGGGGCGGGCAGCGCTCTCTGATTGGTTTAGAGACAGTCACATGTGGCGACTGTCTCTAAAAAATTAAAATTTACCCGGCTTCAAAAATTTTGGTCGCGACGTCACTCTGTCACTCTGTCGCCATCGCGCTTACTATAAGCGCTTGTGATGGAGTCAATGGATTTGTTTTGAAGCGACGTCGCGACGCCGTCGCCAGGCACTATAAGCGCAGCCTAAGAGTGCTATTAAAGCAGCAGTCCAAGCTGCCATTTTTTTATTTTTTATTATTATTTTCCCCTTTTAATATGCGCATCAATACAATTCACATAAGTAATTAGCTAAGTTACCGATCGATCCGTTCTCCTGTGATCGATCGGCGAAGATTTGGCTCGGGGGTTCACTAAATGGCTGTCAGTGCAGCAGAAAAGGAGCAAAGATACAAAGTTATGTGGGGAAGATCATGTGACCAGGGAGTCACTAGATACAATTGGTGCATTGCTAGAGAGAGGGCAGGGCTCAAAAAGGGGTGTGCAAGAGCCTGTTAAAGAAGAGGAAGGGGGTGTGACTTTGTAAATGATTGCTATAGAAACAAAAATGCTTGTTACATTATAATACATAAAAAAAATTATTCAGAGATGTTTTTAAAAACAAAAATGCTACAAGTATTTTTTCCTAGTACAGAACTGATTTACTGTATAAAAAAAAACACACACACAAGTAGGATATTGCCTGGTTTGTAGCTTTAAGAAATGCCCATGTATTTTTGGTTTTCATTTTTTTATATTAAATTGGGTAAGCACCACCTAATTTTGTGCTGAGCTCATCCTAAAATTGACCCGGCGCATCCTTACGTGGATAGCTAACCATTCATTTTTCTATGATATTTTGTAGGATTTCTTGCCCTAAAAAAAAAGTGCTATTGATTTGGCTTGCACACAGGAGGCTACATTCTTGCTGGGCTAAAGGACCAAGATATCCAACTGTGCATTGAATCTGCAGGAATGACTGTCACAGCAGATTGAAATCAGTGCATACCAACGTCACCAAACAGCTGTTTCTGTCGCTTAAATTACTAGTGTCTAAGCAAAAGGTAACAGCCAAGGAATCATGTACATTGTGGAGATGACACATTGCATAGGTATATAATCGTCATATTTGAGTTTTCGTTTCCATTCTGTAACAAAAAAACATAAGTTAGTGTAAATGGCTTAAAAATGGTGAATCATATAGGAAGAGAAAGGACCTATATTTACTAAGTGATGCTATTCAGTGCTGGTCCAGAAGACACCTTTCAGCGCAAGAAGATACTGTGCAGCCTGTTCACATCAATGGGCCACGTGATGTCTTCCTGGACCAGAATGTGACTTATGGAGTTCCACTGCTTAGTAAATATGGCCCTACATTGTTTACACACTTGTGGTTATCAAAGTCTAAGGCCTCCTCCAGGGTGATGCTGAGCGGTTGCTCACGCTGGCCGCGATGAAACACATTGCTGCAATGTGTGTGGCCAGCGTGAGCGAGCGCCTGCGCATGCATGGCGCGTAGCTGCTTGCCGAAGCAACCAAATTTGAATTTTCCGCTCACTGGCACGTCACGTGAGTGGTTCGCCCAATGAGGGTGAACCAGCTCCGTGACATCATGGCCCCGCCCCCAACACGCCCCCGCGCACTCCTAGCTGTGCACAAATCTCCCTGCCGAGCAGAGCGCGTGACTTCACCTCGCACAAGCGCCAGCGCGCTCGCTCCCTGCTTGGCCGCAGCCTTAGATTGAGTGAAGTTTCATTTTATTCACATTTTCATTTCAGAATATCCAAAACAGCCTTTGGAATATGCAGAATAAAGGGAGCAGGGGGTAGAATTTCTCATGAGCGAATGGTCGCTAATACTTCTTCTATATCGACAAAAGCTTAGAAAACCCATATAAAATATTGTTCCGATGGTACTGAACGATACCCCCCAGAGACTCCAGAGATGCTTCCCCAAGGTCTCCAATAAATGATGCGGAGGCTGCAGGGAGATAGGATTAATGATGCATGTATGGTGGAAATGTCAACCAATAAATGATTTCTGGCATATGATAATAAAGCAGATTAGTAGAATTACAAAGGTGAGAAAACCTCAAGGTCTGAAGCGGCATTCTATGACTAAATAGAGAAGAGATTGAGGGGTATAAACTAAAGAAATCCCTAGCAATACACATTGTAAATACAGCAAGATGTGCTATTGCTTCGAAATGGAAGCAGTCAGCAGCTCCCAGAAAAGACCAATGGATAACCAGAGTGTGGGAAGTAAGGCTGAGAACCCGCTGCAGACGGCCGGGCGTGGCGGGCCACCAGCCCCTTACCTCATGCATGTCTGTCCCCACTGCCTCCTTCCGACGAGGCTCACTACGCGCTGTGACGCGTCAGCCGTCAGGGGATGCAAGAGGATTGCGATCCCGAGCGGTGACGCGTCACGTGGTGTGCTGGTGACCTATCAGTGCCGGGGCTGGAGTGTCAGGGCTTCCCCCACCTCCAAAGGTAGAGGGGGGGAAGTGTGTGTGTGTTGTGTGTGTTGTGTGTGTTGTGTGTTAGGTATGGACCGACAGACAGGGGGGGGGGGGAAGCAGCATGGAGAGCGAGCAGCAGAGGGCATGTGTGGGGGCTCGCTACACCCTCTTGCAGCCTGGGAAACCCCCGCTGCAGCCCTCCGCTCAAACCACACGCCTCCCCCCCGCTCCAGCTCCCGCTCCCTATGGACCGCAGGGTAGTGGTCAAGTGCCTCTCTACGAGCCGCCTGCATACAGTGCGGGCGCGCTGACTGAGGCAGCGGGCGCGCTTACTGAGGCAGCGGGCCTCGGCCTAATGCCGATGGAAAAGCTCTCACTTACAATCAAAGATACCACTTGAAAATGTAAAGAGATTTGGTTTCCATGGTATGGGCACATAGACAGTGGGCACATAGGAAAGAAGGCAATACAGGATAGAAACAAACATAAGCATAGGAACATAACTCAAAAGTCGAGCATTTACTCTTCAAGGTAATCAACTAACAGAATAAAATAAAGGATCGGGTAACACAAAAACAATATGAACTCCGATTAGATAAGTTCATGCGACATCGGTATAATTATTCTTTTTATCACAATTATTATTACTACTATTATTTGAACCTAGGTATCATAATGTATATTGACAGTATTTCTAAAGTTATTAAAGATTGTAGGAGACGCACAAATTTGAGAATTGATGCAGATAATTAAACTACCTTGATGCTGAAGACGTATAAAAGAGGCACCAATGTAAGAATTGTATAATAATATAATACCTAAGAAAAACAATGTAAGCCTAAAAAAGGCTGCACAGCTATAAGTTGTAAGTTGTAAGTTGTAACCCCAAATTATATATATGTATATATATATATATATATATATATATATATATATATATATATATATATATGTATAAAATGAGTAACGTTTGACAGCTGATTGTTAATAAGAATGAAAAAGCAAGAAACAAAGAATTTACAAAAAAAAAAAAAAGAATACGCAGAAGAATTTTTAGAATATTCACAACAGCAGCATTAGAGAAGCAACAACATAGCCTACCCGTCCATTTCAAATGTTCTAAGCGTTATACGGCTTTCTTTGGAAATGGTGCCAAACACAATGCTTAATAAAGCATAGCTAATAGCTGGACAACACCTACCACAGTGCCCCAATGATAAGCCAGGGACGTCAGACACTCGTTTTCTAGGGGAAAACGCTCCGATGGAAGCGATCACGTGACCAGAAGTGTGGAATATCCCAGGCATACTATATACAGTTAGTTATATTATTCATTCTAGCCCAGTCGATTCATTTGATTCCGTGTACAATGTGGCACTGTTACTCAGTGAATATGTATATACAGAGAGGAAGATCCCCTTGATGCACTCTACTCCACTAATATCGTAAAATAAATACATTTTAGCTATTTTGTGTCATACACCCCTATAGCCTGATGTATATACATCTTATCCATTAGATGACTTATCCTTTTGGTGTTCAATAGCTCAACAAGAGAGAGGGGTTCCTTATTGGGACACACAGATTTAGAAGTTGGTTTCACCGATATTTATGGTAATTGGCTTGAGACAAACTAGTGGAAGCGCTAGAAGTAGGTTTTATTGAGTAAAATTGTGTTTTCATTAAGTGAAAATAATAAAATGTATTTATTTTACGATATTAGTAGAGTGCATCAAGGGGATCTTCCTCTCTGTATATACAGTACATATTCACTCCTTATCCCAGATAGCACCACTCCGGTTAGATTATATACTCAGCTGAGTAGGACCCATCCCCTTTTTCCCCTCCCGTTCAATCAACACTGTTACTCAGTGGACATGATATGCACTGGCACTATTGATGATATGCAATATCATCAAGAAACATATACACAGAAAGACTACATTATGAAGACCTGGCGGAACATATAACATAGCAACCTGTATGTACAGTAAGTTCTAACGCATCATAGTTATACAAGTAATTGAACACACTATTTATTGGATGAGAGTGTTTTTATTTTATTTAGCTACACTTGCGTGACTCAACAGAAAAATCCAGTTGTCTGTAAAATTAATCTCAAGTATGTCTCTCCAATGAATATCCAAGGGACCCGTCAATGAGTTCTTCTTCTATTTAGAACTGGCAGGTGCTAATTACGATGCCTTATGAACTGTTGCAACTCTAATTTCAGATTAGATTCACATACAGTATCTCATTTCCATTCTGGGAAATTGCTCAGCGTATTTTGTATGTCTTATAAATTAGATGAACAATTCCAAATCTCCTAAGGTTTTATATTGCAAAATGTTCACGTGAAGGCGGTTGGAATGAGAGCTTAAAAGAACCTAGAACTCGATCTTCATTAGTCGAATGAAACCTGGGAGTTAGTGTCAGCTCTCTGCTAGAAACAGAACCAGTTTCTGGGACGAGCACCATCACCCCTTTGTGTGGGGTCTATATGGTGGCATAGAGATATCTTGAATTATTTTAAGTTTTTCATTTATATTATTTTAGTTTACTGTTTTTATGATTTTATACTTATTTTAAGCATTTTTCATGTCTTATGAGGTTATTTTAACAATTTCTTGCTTATTTTGAGGTTTTTTTTCCATAATTTGTTAAAAAAAACAAAACAGTTTTTATTGTCAAAACCAAAACACTAGTGAAAGTGCCCACCCTTAATATTGACCCAACAAGCAACCTAAGGCTGTTAACCCAACTGATTGACTGGTATACTAGTAGAGACTAGTAGTAAATACATCTTTAACCCTTTCGCTACTCTAGGGAGGCCAGGAACACGTAGTGCCCCGCTTGTGTGTGGAAGTCACCTGCCCATGCTGGTATCATGCATCATCTTTATGTCAGTACGATGATTCCTTATTTTGAGACCATAACTGTGGGAAGCCAGGTGTTGATATTTCAGGAACAAACAGTAATGGTGACAGCTGTTGAAGCTGATTTTGATTTTCAAGCCAAGCTGGCTATGGGAAAGTATGCCAGAGCAAATTAAGGAGTTTTAGATAATCCGTCTTTGCATCTATGCATAATAATGTATAATTTGCAGTGACCTTTCTGGGAGAGAATCTCTATGGAATTTACCTCTGTGCCATAGAGTAATTACTTTAAAAATGACCCTGCACCTGCTAAATGCTGACGATTATTGGATAGGGGCACTGACTTTGGCATGTGTCAAACACAGTTTCACTTAAGATTGTAACCTCTGTGAGCAACGTTGTGTTTCTGTATATCTCTGTGTGAGATATAGTTATACGGAGCATAAAAATACTGTTTAAAATACAAATACACATTGTATCAGTGAGGCCACATGAAACATCTTATCCCCTGACTAATAAATGTATCCTTTTTTTAAATGTTAAAATTTTCTTATGCACATACCACTGGGGAGTAGACTATATAGAGACTCAACCAGCAGGAAAATAAGCTGCAGCATCTCGGTTGGAAACGTTATTGGCAAACATTTTTCAGCTGACCTAGCAAGAACTCTCCCGAGTTCAAATTATACAGACAGGGCCGCCAACAGGGGGGGTCTGCCGGGGTTGGCGTCCTGGGCCCGGTGAGTCAGGGGGCCCAGCCGCCCGGGCCCCATGCACGGCTGCCAAGAGGGGGAAAAAAAGGTAATGGTGGCCCGGAGGCTGGGGGGCGCTTGGGGGGCGGTGCTGGCTCTGGCCAGGTCTGGATGCTGGTTGCGGCCGGGCCCCGGCTCTCCATGAGATACAGGCCTTTCGGTCCCATGCCGAGGTCCAAGCCTCTGACGTCAGCGCGCCTCAGCTTCCGGTGCACGCATCATGGGACACAGAGTGAGGAGGTCTGCAGCTGATGGAGAGTCGGGACCTGGCTGCGACCAGCCGCCGGACCCCACGGTCACCGGTCCCGAACATCCCCAATGTATGTCTACTTTTTTATATGTATTGGGGGGGAGTGGAGTCTTTTTATATGTATTGGGGGTAGTGTCTTTTTAGATGTATTAGTGGGGAGTGAGGGTCTTTTTATATGTATTGGGGGGGAGTGGTGATCTTATTTTATGTATTGGGGGGAGTGGTGGTCCTTTTATATGTATTGGGGAAAGTGGGGATCTTTTTATATGTATGGGGGGAGTGGGGTCTTTTTATATGTGTAACCCCCTCTCCCCGGGCCAATCACAGATCAGCCCTCTAAGGTGTACTGGGGTCTGGCTACATGTCTTTGTGTGGTGCATACCTGCTGGCAACAGGAGGGCCTGAATCTCCCGCGATGACATGGGGGATAACAGGAACAGGTTTCTGGGGTGGATGCCTTCGTTCTGTTTCAATGGTGCAGTGCCTCCATCTTTAGTAAGCCCCATGAATGCGGGTGGAATCCTTACCAAAGAGTGTTCCCACACAGGGATGAGAGATTCCAGTCTCACACATGTTTGTCTTTCTTTAAAAGCAGCAGTCTTTATTCACAGCAGGGCAGCAGCAGCCGACAGTACAGATTATGCACTATCCACCAACTGTTCACCCTTTAGGATGGTCCTTCCCTGCCTCCACTCTGGATCAAGGGCATCCAGAGTGGGGCTAACTCTTCCCTCACCCCCTAAGCAGGGTGAGAGGTACTGGTCCACCTCACTAACTACACTATGGTTGGATCCGCTCTACTCATGAGCTGATCACTCCTCTCCTCCAACTGCAACTCACTATCACACTACTAACTTCTCTGCCACTAAATAGGACGTGCACTGCTCTTTATATCAGCAGGCACCGCCCCTGTGTCTCTTGCTTTGACACAGAGTCAGGTGACCTACTCCACCACTCAGGGCAAGGGCTTGAAGTGGGGGAAACCCATGATAACTCCTGGCAACCTGCAATTACCAGGGATTATACCAGGAGGAGGATAGAACTATAGCCCCATTTCTTACCAGGGCTACATATGTATGGGGGGAGTGGGAGTCTTTTTATATGTATTGGGGGGGAGTGGTGGTCTTTTTATATGTTCTGATGGAGTGGAGGTCTTGTTATATGTATTGGGGGAGTGGGGGTCTTTTTATATGTATTGGGATAGTGTGGGTCTTTATATATGTATTGGGGGGCAGTGGAGATATTTTATATGTATTGAGGGGTCTTTTAATATGTATTAGGAGGGAGTGGGGCTTCTTTATATGTCTGGGCTTTTTTAAATGCATTTGAGGGTTATATATGCATTGTTTTTTTTTAAATATGTATTGTTATTTTTTAATATGTATTGGCGGTCTTTTTTTATATGTATTGGGGAGGTTGGGTTTTTGTTTTGTATGTATTTTGGGGTGTTTGTATATATTTGGGGAGGTGGAGAGGGTTGTATATAATTGGGGGTTGCAGATTTTTTTGTATGTATTTGGGGGTGGGAAGTTTTTTGCATTGGGGTGGGTTTTTTTGGTATATATTTTGTGGGGGGAAATTATGTGAGGGGGGAGGGAATTGAGTGAGAGGGGTGTAATTGATGGAAGGGGGAGAGGAGAGAGGAGGAGAGGGAGTGAGGAAAAGAGGGAGTAGGGGAGAGAAATACATGTGAGGCGGGGGGACATGGATTGAGGGAGAGTGGGGTAATTGATGGAGGGGGGAGAGCTGAGACGGAGAGAAATACATGGGAAAAGGGAGTGAAATAGAGGGGGCTCGCGAGGTGTAAAATGGGGGAGCTCGCGAGGTGTGAAATAGGGCACGCAACACTGCCATTTAAGTAAAAGTTGCGCCCTAAAAAAAAAATGCATGACAGGTGTGCTATGGGTAGGGGGGGGGGCCTGCTCCTTGCATTTGTCGTGGCATATGAATCTAAGAGATATACTACATACAAAGTGGGGAGCATTCCCACAAGAGATTAAAAATAATATCCGTCTATCACTCCCTCTATCCACCTTTAAAACCCACCTTAAAACACACCTGCTTACAAAGCAGATGAGTAGCTCTGTGGCTGATACTTTAAACCTCATACATAAACCTTGACCCCTTGCAGATGCACTTACCAGAACGCCCTCCTACTGTCTCTGTACGTTCTTCCTACCTACCAATTCGATTGTAAGCTCTTCAGAGCAGGGACTCCTCTTCCGAAATGTTACTTTTATGTCTGAAGCGCTTATTCCCATTATGTTTTATTTGTATTATTTGTTATTTATGATTGTCACGTGTATTACTGTGAAGCGCAATGTACATTAATGGCGCTATATAAATAAAGACATACATACATAACACATTGATAAGAGTCACTTACGCAGCATGGAAGATAATAAAGTCAAGCATGGGATAATCATACATAATCTCAACATTTCCTCCTATTATAGTTAACGCAAACTTCCTCCCAGGTCAAAATAAGGCATCCTTTCAATTGCGTTAGAGCAAGGGTTTAAGGTGCATAGGACAACTGATAAAGGAAGACCAAGGGAGGTTCCTTACTTTTGATGAACAAAAGGAAAAGAGCGAGGTACCTAGCTCACATGGGTAGTCATATGCTCAGGTGACACATGATTGTAAATCACTGGAGAATTATAAAAAGGAAGTATTGTCTAATAATATATTTGATCATTTCTTTAGTCTTTCCAGAGGGCAGATATTCTATATCAGATATATACAATTTATAGGGAGACAAAAATCATGAGAGTATTTTGCATAAAGCCTTTGAGGCTTGGAACAAAGATTTCAAAGAAATAACAGAATTAGATGTAATACATCTGAATCTCAGAAACATGGAGTGAGATGCAACTAAAATTGACACACAGGGCATAGTGCTTTTAACATAAGTTACAGCAGGGCCCCGGGCATACGGCGGGTTCCGTTCTAAGGGCCCGCCGTATAGTGAAAATCGCCGGAAAGCGGAACCGGCGATTTTCAGCTATGCGAATGCGCAACCCGGCATTTTTCCTCTTGTGCGCATGCGCAACCCGGCATTTACCCCCCTTGTGCGCGCGGGACCTAGGTTCTGCGCGCGCAAGCTATGTTCTGCGCATGTGCGCTGGCGGCAAAGCCTCGGAGGAGACATGGCGGCCCCCTTCTCGGTGCCGCCGTATCCGCGGATCGCCAAAAAGCGTGGCGCCGAGAAGCGGGGCCCTGCTGTACAAGGAAAAATCTTACAGATTGTCTTACAGTCGATGTCCAATCTACCAACAACCTAAAGTAGACCTAAAATACTGCTTATGTGACTGCCCCAAGATCTCAAACTTTTGGGACCAAGTGCTGGATTATATACAGCAGAATGTTAAAATAAATGCCGTTAAAGAATCAGTATCTTTGATATTTGGTAACTTAGAGCAGGGGAGCGGAAACTTTTAGTGCTGCGCCCTCCTGTCTCTCTCCCCCCTGGTTCTCGCGCCCCACCCCCACCTACCTTCATCCGGGTGAGGTCATGTGACGTTACGTGACCGTGGCGCCATTTGACGCATGTGACGTCACTTCACATGGCGACGCAACACAGCCGGCTTAATCCCGGTAAGTAAACAGTTGCAGGGGCCTCACGGGATCCCCCGGCATTTAATTTAAATGCCTGTGGGAAGAGCGCAGGACCTCTGCAACTGCCCGCTCCCCCCCAGCAAAATATCCCACCCCATATTGGGGTCGCGCCCCCCACTTTGCGCACCGCTGACTTAGAGGAATGGAAGATCGTAAATAACGGGGCGAGAATAGCTAAATTCATAGAAATTACATTACTGGCTGCCAGAAAATCCATAATGTTACAATGGATAAAGGCTAATCCTTCTAACATAAAGATGCTAAATAAATAGTTAACACAGTTATTCATGTTAGATAAAAGGGAAACCGAAACTAATAAAGAACAAAAGGTGGAAACACTATTTAAAACAATGGGATTTATTAAAATGTTACCAAACAGGGACAAAGAGGGTGTGATACAGGCGTTGTGCCAAACGCCGTGGTATTTTCTGAGACGTCTGATACGTGAGAGACCCAGATGGAGATGGGGGGAGAGCAGAATAAAACATCGGATGCCTGTTATCCTTAGGTAAGATTAGGACCTAAGCCTGTCACGGGAGACCAGAACTTTTACCACCTTTTCACACCGGGATCACGATCACCAGACAGGACACATTAGTATGCACTGGCTTCTCGGTGCTATTCGACCAATAGCACTTTCGAATCGCCCCCTAGTTGTGACGTCACAGTCTCTATTCCATGCTCCAAGATCTCTCATCTCGACTCCAAGATTGTTCTTTCTGGTACTCTGATTAGCCGTGCCTCTTACATAGGCCTCCGTTGCCTAACTTTTTGCTGGAGCAGAGGCCACCGACCAATCAGAGCACAGATCATGACGGTGCAGCCAATCGGTGGACGTGGGCTTGTCCGGCTGCACCAATCAGAGTAGAGGGCTGTCTTAGGGACTCAGGACCACCCATCGGGGAGTGAGCTACTGGCGAGCAGGAAATTCGAACTGGTCAATGGGAATCATGCCTACGGGGCTGAAACCCAGCAACGGTTCCCCTGGCCAGTCCCATACCCCCTGCGGGTTAGGCGCCACAGCGTCTAGGAGAACAAAGGCTCTGCACTGCCGAGAAACAGTTCTCAGACCTGAGTCACATCCCATCCCCACTCACCATTGTCCAGGTACTCCAGCCGATCCCAAGCTCTGTCACGAACCGGTATTTCTCCGTAGGCAGTCCATCTAAGTGAATTACTGTCTCTGTACACGTAGAAATGCCAGAAACACAAAGGACATTGCCGGCTTACTAACTGTGCAGGGAAAACAATAACACAATAAATAAAAGTGCTTTGTTACCATCCCAGTTCCCCAAGACACATAGTTTCCCCCTTCCAGATATCACACAGTGATAAAGCTCTCTTATGGAAGAGGTTACACAAAACACATAATACACAGGACAAAATGAGCCTCATAGATGCGGCCATTACACGTGGCTTTGGGACAGCCAGCCGTGCTTCACCTTTATTATGTGAGGCTGGCTACCCCTACCGTCACAATAACAAAGAAGCAACCAAGTGAACTGTGGGTAAGGGGGAAGAGGTACAGAGGGAAATACAAATCCACGATGCAATGCAGAAAAGACATCGATTTATGATTTCATTTAGGTTTTCGGCTGTCTTTGTCTAAAGTTTATGTAAATTGAATATTTGATTTACTGGTTTAGTGTACCCTTACATGCAAAGGAATATTGTAACCACCGTAAAGTTGTATTTTTGTTGTCTTGGTGAAATGTAATATGTTTTGTTGTAATGGAAAAGTTAATAAAAAATGTCAACGATAAAAAAAAAAAGGAACTGTTTAAAAAAGTTCACACAGCCACACGCAGAAAGAATCCAGCTTTCATCTGACAGGCTATTTAACAAATGTGACCTCCTGATTCCTTTACAATGCAGGGACTTGACTTCTTGTGTAGGTGTCCAGCATAAATTCCTTTCATGCAAATTTCTTTGTCAAAACTACAAATATACACTTGATGAAAGGTCATCTTCCCTTTGTGTTCTTGTTTGATATAGAAATTTCTATTTCATCTTTGATTGTCATGAGTGGTTAAGAAAGCTACTGGCTGATGGGAAATTACTCATTCATTTCATGCTCTCTATTTAAAAGTATTTTTTTTTTTTTGTCCTTTCATTTCTTATGGGTGTTTTAATTTGAATATGTTTTCATTTTTTAATGGAATAGTTAAATTAGTTTAGGAAGGGCAGAAGGCTGATGAAAATTGGTCTGCTTATTAAACTGTAGCTCAATTTACGGGTAGATGGTACCCCAGGAGCTGCTAAAATAATTGTTATCATTTTTTTTTTCAGGTCTTTATTTTATGCCTAAGCCCTATAACTTGCTGCAAAGACGAGGTAATATGAATTTCTGAAAACAGCCAGATGAGAATTTTTAAATACTACTTTGCTTTAGGTGATGAACAGAATTGAATAGAGCATCTTAAATTAGTTTTTGCATATCTATTTACAGATCTGTGCTGCTAATGAAAAGACGGTTATAGGATATTTCAATGACACCGTAATCTTTAGCTTCTGTGCATTTGAAACCTTTGCTTGTGGACCTCACTTGTCTTGCACAATGAAATACACAAAACAAAATCCAACAAATTACCAGACCTGCATACAGTACCCAGTCCATACGAGAAGATGTTTACAAATTCACAGTTGCTTTTGTTCTATGTTGATTGGATACTTGATTGTAAAATGATTCTCCAAATTCTATTACGAAATTCTATTTCGTAATAAAAGAAAATGGATGTGGACGAGGATATATTAGAAATATTCATTGTTCTGTTTTACCATCTCTGCAATACACTCTCCTACGTAGTGTTCATGTTCCATGCTATTTGCAGTTTTACCCTTTATAATAAGGCTCTCAGCCTAAACGGTTACAGCAAGCTAGCATGCCTAAACCCACAAGTCAACATACAGTATGGCTGGGCCTTCTAGTAGCAGTGAGGTTACAAAACTATCTTGCGTTTTTCTAGTTTAAGTATTTCGAAATGGAGAAAAACTTGATTTTTTATTTTTATTTTACATACGATTGAAGCAGGGGGTCTCTGCTGCTGAACCCCATTCGTTTCAGCTCTGTGAACCCCGTACTCCAGAGACACTTACCTCCATAGGGGGTGCCGGTATCCCTCTTGTTTTTAAAGGTCCTGGTCACGTGCGCTGGCAGGAAACCGCACCGCATGACATCACAGCTTACTATTGACCCGCAGGACGTGGGAGCTTTGAAGCCGCCATTACATGAAGTCCAGCCAAAGCTGCTACCTGTAACCCCTATGGAAGTAAGTATCTTGGGAAGCAGGGGGTCCCCGGAGCTGAAATTACTGGGGTTCATCTCCAGAGACCCCCTGCTTCAATCTTATGTCAAGAAAAAAAAATGCTGCGCTTGGATTGCTTCTTTGAAACCACACAAGAAATTTTACTTTGATGATTTAACAGTATTGCATTTTCTATTACACTTTATAAGCACCATATTTTATATGGATTTTGGCTTCTATGGCTCTATGCAATATAATATTTAATGTATTCTTGAGATTGTATATGTGGCAATAAATCTGTGTGTTTTGTGTGATACACGCGTCTTAGGCTGTGTCCATAGAAGGACAGTCAGCGCTGAGCCGTGCAGACGCTCCGTGATGAGCCCCGTCATCCTCAATGAGGATGTCTTGAGAGGGGGCTCCCGCGAGCGTCCGCAGGCGTGCTGAGGCGCAGGGATTTTCAGCCGACTGCAGAACCTGTTTCTGAGCGTGCTGTCGCCTGAAAACCTCCAATCAGAGCGAAGCAGCGTCAACTTCACTGCACCGTGACGGCGCTGTGACGTTGATGTCGGCGCTTCGCGGGCTATTGGCCCAGTGACGTAAGTGCCCCGCCTCCCCCCGCCTCCCGGCTCGTCTGCTAGTTCATGCAATCTCTCCTGATTGCGCAGACGAGCCTCAGCGTCAGCGCGGAGGAGCGCGGCTCCCCCCTCTATGGACGCAGCCTTAGGCAGCAAGGGTTAGTGTCAGTTCAGAACTGGTGGTTGGAGTGAGTCTTAAATGTAAAAGAAAATGTCATGCAAATAACTGTAAAAACTGACACAGCGGCCTACTCTCACTAAACATAATTAAACAGGAGTTAATCTCGCAACCGTTATAAATGAACGAACTCACATTAAAATGTAAGAATTCACTCAAAATGATTTAATTATAAATAGGAGGTGGTAAGAAAAATGTGTTAACATTGCAGTAAATAACACGAGTGATAAAATAAGTGTTAATTCGTAGATACAGCAAGTGGTAGAAGCGGTGCAATCAAGAAACCAGAAACAGACTGCGCATAAAAAAATATTTATTCAGCCAATGCCATGAAATAAAAAAGAGGACACCCTGGAGATGCTGAACAATTGGTGTCAACCATGTGTCGGTGAGTTTCCACATAGCATCAGTAGGTCTATGTTTGTGGATGTCATATGTACTTACACAAGGGCTAATACACTCATGTATTATACACATACTCACAACCACATTTGAGACTGGTACCATTTCCTGTGCATCCTGCACTTATACGGATCATTCCCTGATTAGTGCCAATTGCACGGCTGATACCATCAGCATTGATGACTTTTGAAAATGTGGGATTTTCATGAGATCTGCAATCAACCCGACTCTGTAGCACCGTCTTTCAGTAGTTTTTCTACTATTTTCATGTTCATTCGTAGATATGCGCATTAATCAATGCTAGTGTGAGATTTTACACTGCTCTACCGTAGGGTTCCACCGTAGGGTTCCACCATAGGGTTCCTTACAAAACACTGTGGAAGAAAAGTGACCCCTTTGATGCCTGAGGCTACCAATACATTGAACAGGAATGCAGGGATTAATACACCACATAAACACCCTACAATACATAAACTTACTCAAGACATAGACATGTTAATAATAACGCCTTAGTAGCTCAAATGCTCCAATGGTTCCTTGGTTTTGATTTTAAATATTTTCCCACCCTTGTCCATTTCATGGACAGAACTCGTGTTCACATATTACTCCATCAGTAGCTTATAATGGCATTTATAAACTGGGTATCATGGGGCTATTTTATTCAGTACTGTTCATTACGTTCCTGATATTGATGAGGCAATACCTATGAGTATATGTAATATGCTAAAGGGCTATATTTACTGTACTAAGCGCTGCTATGCCATAAGATACCTGTGTGCACTGTGCACCAGTGCCCCTTTCACTTGATATAACCCTGCTCATGTCATAATTGTTCACATAAGGCCAATATTCAATGTGATCAAATGTTACATAGTTACATTGTAGATGAGGTTCAAAAGACACACGTCCATCAAGTTCATCCTATGCTAAATTTAGACAACAGATACTTATCCTATACAGTATTTGTATTTACATCATTTTTATTTGTCTCAGATGTTATATGTTTTTTTGTTTCTGTGTTCACTAACAATAAAAGAACTAAAAGGCCTCATCTACACATCAATTACATTAATCTATCACTAAATCAGCAACATAATTCCAATTATGTTATTCCAAAACATAAGAATACAAATAAATAAACAAACATCTATCCAACCAATCAATGAAAGAAATAAAACCAGTAGCCAACAAATCAAATAATTAATTTAAAATGTACTAAAAACAAGCCATCCAAATTCAAAACAATTTAATCCAAACAATAAACAGAAATCGAAAAAATAGCAATCAATTGAGCGGGGATGGGTGAAGGTGGCATTTGGCCCTTGCTGGGTGTTTATACCTACCGGGTGCGTAGCGGGAGGGGTTAACCCCTTAATTACCTTAGCGGTTATATATATATAATGAAGGTGTTAACTCCGCTCGCAACCCCCGCGCAAGGCCTAAACACCCACCAAGAGCCAAATACCACCTTCACCCACCCCCGCTACTCACAATAAAGATGACACTGGTAGTTAACCCCTTCATTGCCTTAGCAGTTAGCCACTAAGGTAATGATGTTGCCTGTAAATTCATTTTTATTGCATGGGATTCATGCCGGGGGGGCTCTGGTGCTGATATTAATGGGTATCAGCTCCAGAGACTCCCGGCATGAATCCGAGGCAGGAAAAATGCATTTTTTTCTAAGTCCTCTCTCGCACCTTCTCTGCAGGTTCTCCCCAGCCTCACGCCAACTTTTCCTTATCGAGGCTTATAGAATAGGTCCCTATATGTTTTATAAAAGTTATTGGTGCCCATCCTTGTTACATTCAAGCACCCACGCCCAGCCTGCACCTACCCAACACCCTGAACAGGTACAGTATGAGTGACTGAGCACTGCCATGTATACAGTCAATTCTTTGTAAACGCCTTTAGAGCCGGGCAAGGAAATAGATCAGTATAAATGAGACTTTATGTGTCCGTAACTTCCGCAAAGTCACCCTGAGACCGGACTCATTGCAAGAATGAATGATACAATTCTGCTAACTTCATTACAGGATCCCACGCTCTTCCACATGCGATGAGTACTTATACTTTTCGGCACAGCAGCGTATGTACCGATGGGAGTGAATAAAGGGGGATTTATTGTGCTGTGTTAACTTACCCAGTATCACCCAGCACAACAGAAGCTTATTATAAATCAAAGTAGATTTTACAGCACCTTGTCTCATTTCTGTTGAGTTGAAAATAAATGATATTCACTGTGATGTATTACAGACAGTAGAGATTTTGTGAGACATCTGGATACAGTCACCTAATTAATGCTACTAAATATCCCCTGGCACTCTCTAAAATGATCTAGTGCTTCACTCTGTACAACAATTATTTTTTTGTTGTTAAAGGAATGGAACGGGCTGGCTGCACCTGGTGCTTTGATACCTTCCAGCTCTCCAGCTATTAGGCTGGAGATGACCCTACAGTGCCCATCAATTTAAACCACTGAATATATTTCTCATTGTCAACCCCAAACCTTTGATATAGTTTGTATCTCACAAGACCAACAATATGAATTTCCACCTGAGTTTAAGTTAAACATATGTTGTATAAAATATAGCACATGATGTGCATAAGTATTTTTTCCTGTTGGTAAACAGGATATAAATAATATCTGTTTAAATAATGGTGAGTTTTTTTAACAGGGAACATACAGTTACATTGGAATTACAACTGTCGCTCCCTCCTCTCTCTGTCTCTCAATACAGCTGCATATCAATATAGTAGCATGATTCATGTTGGGAAAACAATTATGATCACAAATCGTAAATGAATGTTAACAAAAAAGAAAAAGTATATGATACGGATTAAAAGCGTAATATGCTGTAGCAAAAAAATAATTAATTAATATAGTCATCTATGTTTTAACACTGCTGCATGTTACTGCAGATTAGTGAGAATAACCATTGCAATCTCTTAGTATAATTGCACGACATTTGTTGCTATATATATATATATATATATATATATATATATATATATAAAGAAAAGAAAAAAAGAAAAGAAAAAAGCGCCCGATCCTAGTGCATTACTGTGCAAAAATATATTTAATTTTCCAAAAAGATCATAAATCGAACTCACAAACAACGAAGGTAAAAAAGCATTGTATGAGATAATACTCATGCTCCAAATGATCAGCGAGATTCCGCTCCACTGCTCTGCAGCTCCACTGGGTCCGATCTGACCCTCGTGAGTCACCGTCCAGCCGGAACTCACGAACACAGTCTCTATACGAACTCTTCCCCCGGGAACACACCACTAGAAGACCCTGGTTCCCACCGGTGGGGGGCCGGATGCAGTGGAATGGCTGGTAACGTCGCACGCTTGGTTGAAGAGTGTGCGCAGGTCACGGAACAACGCGAGAATATCCACAGCACACCTAGCCCTACGCGTTTCATCAGACAAGCTGATTTCATCATCATATTTTGTTGCAATTTTTACATTTTCACTCTATGTTCTGTATTAGTCTTCTGGTTGTAACTAGTTTTTGGGAATCTCACACAGGGCACATACAGTGCTCCTCAATGTTAACCCCTTAGGCACCTCCCATAGTTTTGGCTGTATTATTATTTTGTTTCTATATCTTTATTTATTTAGTGTCCACAGTGTACTCTGCCCTTTACAAAGAGATAATACAGTACAGGGAAGTATAATACAATACGTGCAACAAAGTCAGACACTAGGAAAGGAAATCCCTGCCCCGGAGAGCTTACAATCATGTTTCCTCTTTTCTCAATGCACTGCGAGAAAGATAAAAGACACAGCTATTGATAGTTATAAATTGTGTTGTATTATTAATAAAAGCTGTGGTCCTATACCTCCAGCACAGTGCCTGCTGTCTTTGTTCCCAAGCAGAGGCCTACCCCAGTCATGATGAATAAGGACAAAAAAAAAGCAGATGGCCTATATTTAATAAGTAGTCTATGCACCTAAAGCGTCTTACGTAGCCAGAAGGTACCTATAGAGTAGCACAGTGCTATACTGTGAAAAAGGCCCCATATGCATTATTTTTGCATTGCAGATATTTACATTTAAATTGGTTGTAAAAGAACAGAGTTAATAAACCAATCAATTGTGGCAAAAATGTGGTAATTGCATGTTACACTTGCAGCACTCGGATATTCATGAAAGACCCTGTATATATTGTATCCAAATGCTTTTTTAAAGTATAGTATAAAGATCATACCTTTGTCCCTGGAGACCCACAACATGGTACATAACGCACCAGACCCTGGTTTTATTATCTCTTGTTATGCTAACAAGCATCCCAAGGTTGATCTTACTACTGTTGAAATGCCACCCTATTAACCATAAAGAGAATTATCTTATTTCCACACCTGCCCTTTGTTGTCAGGTATAACCTAGAGATAGGTTAAGTCAAATTGTACAGTGTATCAGTTTGTCCTTTCTAAGGATCAGCACAAAGTCTTATCCAATTTATCTAAGAGCAGGATACAACAATTCTTTACTGTCTCGGTTCTACAAAGGTCATTGAAAACACAACGCAATGTCTGAGCAGCTTTGGGAATCCTATTATTCTATGATTTGCCATCAGATGGCAATGTTGCACTTTCAGTATTCTGCATGTCCAGCATCTCTGCTGGTAGACGAATGGGGAAAAAAATGCCTTATTTTAATGACCTACCTGTTTCAGAGAAGATATCCATCACTTCTCTTATTTCTGTAATAGAAGTTAGCATATCATTCATATTTTCTGCAATAAACATTATTAAATGCTAGGTAATAAAAAAAAGCCTTGTTACCTTGCTGAATAAAGAGCTGGAAACTCCTGCAATGTTAACGCAATGGATTTCTTGGTGAAAAGATTGTTTTTTTTTTTTTGTTAACGTAGGAAAGTAGAGAGTGAGTGAAACCTTCATGTGTTAATACATAATGCTAATAAAATTATCAAGATAAGATACAAAATATCATCTAAAAAAAACAATACAGTATATGATCACACACGCAGATGTAGATTGTGAATAATGTTTTTTTTTTAACCTTGATGTCCAATAACATTTAAAATATTTTTGCAATGAAATTACACATTATCGCGAAAAAAATGTGGTAATCTACGGAAATTCTCACTTCTTTTACTAAATGAAGAGCTGTGCTATAATGTACAGTATCTTCCATCTTTCCGTTTTTTCAATGTAATTTTCATTACACAAAGTAATATACCGTCAGAAATGACTTTCAAAAGCCTTTGACTATAAAAACGACAAAATTAATGTCCTAATTAGGCAAATGCTCTGTGATTTCCATAGGGGATCATCTTCAGAGGCTTTGGTGCAGAATCTTCCCTTTAATGCTTACAATTAAAAAAAAAACTAGAAGAAAAATATCAAAAGGAATTAAAAATAGAGAAAAAAGGGCAAGAATAACATTGTGGATGGGATTACTATTATTAATAGTCAAAGATCAGCGACAATGGAAATACCTTCTCATGTTATGATGAGATTAACTCTTGTCAGCACCAGCTACTCATGTTTATTCAGAGTAAAGCACTCTAGAAGTTAAGAAACCTTCAAATAATATCAATAGCAGAACATTTGACCAGAAGTTGACATATTATAACTTAGACACTCAGTAGGCCCAGCCCCAGAATGGTCGCCAATAATTAAGCGGCTGCACGCAATGAGTTAAATGTGAAAGGTCCTATCATGGATATTTGGGCAAAAAATGAAGTGGATCTATCAATATTTCATTGAATTTTGTTGAGGGAACTCATTTTCAGAGAAAGTAATTTTTCAACTGTGACAGAGCCTCTTTTATAAATATCGAATGATGGCCCAGAGTATGTTGCAACACGTTAAAGCACAAGAATTGCAAAGATGTATGTATGTATGTCTTTATTTATATAGCGCCATTAATGTACTTAGCGCTTCACAGCAGTAATACACATAACAATCATTTAAATAATAAGTAATACATGAAGGGGAGAAGTGCTTCAGACATAAAAGTAACATTTAGGAAGAGGAGTCCCTGCTCCGAAGAGCTTACAATCTAATTTGTTGGTAGGGAGAATGTACAGAGACAGTAGGAGGGTATTCTGTTAAGTGCGTCTGCAAGGGGTCAAGGTTAATGTATGAGGTGTTCATTATCAGCCATGGAGCTGCTCATATGCTTCCTATGTGTTTTAAGGTGGGTCTTAAAGGTGGATAGAGAGGGTGCTAGTCGGATATTGAGGGTAAGGGAATTCCATAGGTGTGGGGCAGTCAGTGAGAAAGGTTTAAGACGGGAGAGGGCTTTAGATACAAAGGGGGTAGAGAGAAGACATTCTTGAGCAAAACGCAAGTCGGGATGGTGTATAGAGAGAAATTAGAGCTGAGATGTAAGGAGGAGCAGAATTGTGTAAAGCTTTAAAAGTGAGGAGGAGAATTGAGTGTGTGATACGGGATTTGATAAGAAGCCAGGAGAGGGATTTCAGCAGGGGAGACGCTGAGACAGATTTCGGAAATAATAGAGTGATTCTGGCAGCAGCATTTAGGATAGATTGTAGGGGAGACAGGTGAAAGGCAGGAAGGCCAGACAGCAGGAGGTTACAGTAGTCGAGACGGGAGAGAATGAGGCCCTGTGTCAGAGTTTTTGCAATCGAGCAACAGAGAAAAGGGCCTATCTTGGTTATATTGAGGAGGAAAAAATGACAGTTTTTTGCTACCTTTTGAATGTGGGAAGAGAAAGTGAGAGAGGAATCGAGTGTGACCCCTAGGCAGCGTGCTTGGGCTACTGGGTGAATGATCGTACTTCCAATAGTAATGTGGAAGGAGGAAATAGGCCAGGTTTGGGAGTAAGTATGAGGAGCTCAGTTTTTGCCATGTTAAGTTTAAGTCGGCAGAGGGCCATCCAGGATGATATCGCAGAGAGACATTCAGAAACTTTAGTCTGTACAGCAGGTGTAAGGTCAGGGGTTGAAAAGTAAATTCGTGATATCACAAAGATATCAACAATGTTAAATATGAGCAAATAGATCAATAAAAGGACAGCAATTCTCAACATTCCATTATGCTTCTCCCTTCTTCATAAGAGTGTTTCTGCTACAGAGGCCCTGCAGAAAGTCCTTCCACAATCCATCAGTGGTGAAACAGTTGAATGTCCAGGCATTTCCATAGAAGAATAAAAATGCTGTAGTGTAAAGAATCTTTTTGAATGACAGTGCACTGCTATCCTTTAACATTTCTCTATTTAGGGAGCAGAGACCCCAAAATATGTCCCCTTGTCCTACAGTATATTCAAGGACAAAGGGCCATGTTACTACGCAGTGCTAAACCATATGACTTTTCAATAGATAAAGCACCTTCTGGGCCATTCAATAGATGATGTGTCTATGTATCAAAATGACGCAGTTTGCACTGGTTTTGGAGCAATGCTCTGGTTTGCAAAACTTGATCCGTATCACACATAAAGTTGTACGAGTTCCAGAGACATAACAAAATAGGCAGGCAGGGTTTCATTAACTACAGGCAGGGTTTCATTAACTGCAGGCAGGGTTTCATTAACGGCAGGCAGGCTAAAATAGAAAGCATGGAAAGTCACAAAACACAGAAAAGCTTGTTTGATTGTCAGATGGTCAGTGTTTCATAGGCTTTTTACACTGTCGATTAAAAAAAGTTGTATTTCCTCTAGTCAGCTCTTTCAGTCTTCACTTAGCATTCCAATACAGCTAGTGTTTTAATCTCACGAATAACATTTGTTTATTACCAAATCCAGATATTTATTGTTTTTTTCAGATTGATATTTAGCACAATAATTTATGTTTGACATTGAGTGACTGTAGAGCCTTTTAACACTGTGGCCATGGACAGCACACCCATAAAATAGTAATTATTTGTTGTAGTGCATATTTCTATGCAATATTCCAAATACATTGGAAGTGGTTTAAGCCTTAATTTAAAAAAAGGAAGGCACAGTATGCATAGCAAGCAGGATGGGAACCAGAGGGTCCCCATGAGCTGTGCTCCCCCTCTCCACGCTCCCCCCCCCAGAGCTGAGTACCCCCCAGAGCTGAGCCCCCCAGAGCAGAGTTGTGCTATTTTTAGCCCTGTGAGTTGGGACTATCCCTCTCTCAGCAGGCAAGGGGGGTGCTGCTTATATACCCATATGTGTTTGTTTTGGGATCTTTTCATGCTGTTCTTGTAGTAATAGGCCTACCGGTAAGTCTATTAGAAAATGTTGTTCTAAGACAATGGTTCCTAACTCTAGTCCTCAAACCCCCCAACAGGTCAGGCTTTAAGGATATCTCTGCTTCAGCACAGGTGGTTCAATCATTGTGACTGAACCACTTGTCCAGAGGCAGGTATATTGTTAAAATCTGGCCTGTTAGGGGTTCTTGATGATTGGAGTTGGGAACCACTGCTCTAAGAGAAGGTGTCCTGTAGTGGTTTGTGGATCTCGCATACAAAAGCTTGTGGGTTTGATTTTAGATTCAAAAGCTTACACGTTATCTACATGACTGGACTATATATATATATGTATATATATATATATACACGTAATTCATGCACTAAACTTTAGACTGTAAGCTCTTTAGACAGGCACTCATTGTGTCTACGTCACTCAGCTACTAATATTGTAATACTTTATGCAGTAATGTAATTTGCATGACAATGACAACTAAGACAGTGGAATGTCTTGGTACTCACCAAGATATTATTACACTGTTAGCTCATCAAATTCAATGCTGGAGTGGCTTGCTGGCTTTCCATTTGCAGTCTGGTTGAAAGGGTATTCATTGGCTTTGAGTTTAAAGAGTTCTTAATGCTTCTAACTTACCGAGTTAGAAATGCAGTGGGATTGCAGACGAGGAGGGAGAAGAGAAAAGCAGAACATGCTATTGTACAGGGGACTTATGAGAGCAGGACAACTGTGTAATATGACGAAGGAAAGGCTCTCAGTGCAGTGGACGCCAAAAAGTCATGTCACAAGAGGAAACTTATGGATGCAAAAATACAATTATGTATATTAAATGTTTGAACCACGTGCATTTTCTGTATGACAATGATTATCTTTGTTGAACTGGCAATCACTTCCAGATCTGACATAGAGTGGGCAAAGGTGTGCTTGAAAATCTGCTATATTATCTGAATGTTCGTCACTGATCACAGTCTTTATTTCAATACTTTTATTACTGGACAGACATATTACCATGCAACTCCAAATAAGCTAAACTGGAGACAAGCTGGGGCATTAAGCCTAAAGTATTTATGAATCAATGGTGTTTTTGTTTCATGCTATACCATTCAAAGCTAAATGAATATACATATTTAATTACATTTCCTCAATTTAACTGTATAATTCAGAGTTGTGTGACTTAAATGAAATTCTAAAGCAGAGCACTGAATAGTAGTATTGTTCAATATAAACACAATATGATGCTCTCTTTCCTGCTCTCGGTGTCAGAAGTAAGGACCTTACAATGAAGAATGGTAATTGTCTTACAATATAGTTTCTCAGGGAAAAAGGAACTCCTGGCATGTCTGAGAAACAGATGAGATTGATTAAACAATTTTTAAACAACTTGCTTCCACATAAAAATTTTATTAAACCCTCCACTGTGAAATTTATTCCCTTGATTTGTCAGTCTTTTTTCATTCACTTGTGATAATTACTACATTAGGAATTAAATGAAACTCGTATACTATACCCTGCAGACTTCCTAGGAGAGTTGTGAAAGTGATTTACAGAAGTAAATTTGCTATTGTGCCTAATCGACGTAATTGTTACCTATAATTTAAACTTGACTGGTAAATGTTTCACTCGAAGCCTTAACTTTGCATTTTTTTTGCCTTTAGCTTCACACTGTGTAGTACACTCAGGTTATTCTGGGGCAAGCTTAGGCTTTCACTGTTATTCACCTACAGTCGTGTCTGCATACACCTGAGTGGATTATTCCAGTTTGTAAGGCTATAGCCTACTGTACTTCACATAATGTTGGCGTGGTCATATTTAATGTTGTAATGCACCTTATAGGCCACACAGTGTCTTGCAGCTCAGCACCACCTGGTAAAAATTCGACCTATGTCTTGAACGGTGTCTTCCATTCCAGGTGTCTTAACTACAATACTTTTTCCTTCCATAGACAAGTCATTTTGGAATTGTCCTCTCTACTTCATGTTACTGCATAAACCTTCCAGAATGCCAACTAAAACGTTGAATCTTGCTCACCTTATTAAGTGCACATTAAGCAGTGCCTTTTAGGTTGATCTGCTGCAAATCAGACTTCAGTGCATTTAAACACATTAATTAAAATACTTAATTTAATAGGAAAATTCATAAAGAGATGAGAGGGGGAGATGGTACATAAGGGAAGAACGACATTATATACTAGTTGAGTACAGTACTGTAAAAGAAATGGTTACAAAATGTTGGTGAATGCATGGAACAAGCTGCTAGCAGAAATGTATGGCATAGGCATAAGCAAACCCTAACCTGTAGAGAAGTGTATGGGATAGGCATAACTAAACCCTAACCTGTAGAGAAGTGTATGGGATAAGCATAACCAAACCCTAACCTGTAGAGAAGTGTATGGGATAGGCATAACCAAACCCTAACCTGTAGAGAAGTGTATGGGATAGACATAACCAAAACCAACCTGTTGAAGTGTATGGAATAGGCATAACAAAACCCTAACCTGTAGAGAAGTGTATGGGATAGGTATAAGCAAACCCTAACCTGTTGAAGTGTATGTGATAGATATAACCAAACCCTAAACTGCAGAAATGTAAAATCATTTAGAAGGAATAAATGTCAGACTCCTTTCTATTTAGCTTGATTTTTACACCATCATTATAACGTCTTTGGTTTTGCAGATGGTTTCTGTTCAGCCGTTATTGCACCGGTTAATGCAGTGTGTTGCGGTCACACTGGCGTGTTACATATGGTGTACTGTACATACAGTATAATGATTGGTCATTTAAATTACTCACTATACATATGATTTAATTCCCATATTCTGCAATATTTTATGTATCCATCAATAAATAACACAGTAAAAATGGCAGGATTTGTAAGGGTACATATCAATTACACTATGTGAGAAATGTATCAGTGGGCCCTATAAATAAAAACAGAATTTAAAAATAACTGCACTTGTATGATGGTCTCTGATTACTTCTGGGCAGTATACATAATGGATAAAATATAACTACTATCAACAAGAATGTGTCTTCATAGGCAAACATGAAAATATAGCAAAGCATATTGTGTGCGTAATGTTATTTTGCAGCTTAAATCACAACCATTGTATGTTTTACTTACAATAGCTATAAAGGGACTGAAATAACAAACCAGAAAACACATTGGTATGTTTATCAACAGTTGCAGCAAACAAATATAATCAAAGGGATTTGGTGCATAAATTACCAGTTGCCTACAGTGTTGCCTTTACTAAAACGTACAAACGAATCCATCCAGGTAGCTCCATAGGCATTTCCATTGCAGCAGTGTATCACCTAGGAAAAAAATCTATATTGGCAGTTAAGTAAAGCACACAATGTGTCAACTGCTTTATCACAAAGAGACTTTGTAGGGCTTGGAAGAGAAAGTGAAATAGAGTATACAGCAGGGCCCCGCTTCTCGGCGCTTCGCTTCTCGGCGATCCGCTGACACGGCGGCACCGAGAAGGGGGCCGCCATGTTGGTTTGTAAATCGAGCATGCGCAGAACGGACGGGTGTGCCCGGCGCCCATGCGCAGACTGCAGGTTGCGCGCGCATACCATAGGTTGCACATGCGCAGTACGGCAAAAATGCCGGTTTGCGCATGCGCAGAAGTGAAAATCGCTGGATCCGCTTTCCGGTGATTTTCACTATACGGCGGGCCTCTGGAACGGAACCCGCCGTATACCTGGGGCCCTGCTGTATATGAGTGAGTACTACTGTACAGTACATGTATACACGGTATATATTTATTTATATAGCACATACAGCCGTACTTAGCGCTTTACAAGACATACAATACAGTACAGAGAATTATAGTACAATAAGTGCAACAAATAAGATCAGACAATAGGAAAGGAAATCCCTGCCCGGAGAGCTTACAATCTAAGTGATATTCAACGTATATAAGCACATATATATATGTTATATATTTATATAATGCCAACCATGGATCTATAGTTTTGCAGACATTACAAGACAGAGAATTAACACCATACATATGTAAACATTAGCAATAAGTCCCTGTCCCAACAATCTTACAGTTTTACATAATGTGCTCAACATCTTAGGTCCTTATTCAATATGCTCGCAAGTAGCTGATCTCACCATTATCTGGAAAAAAACTCCCATTGACTTTCATAGTAGTTTTCTCGAACGGCTGCTTCAGAGTATATTGAATTATTCCCTTAGTAAGATATACCTCTAGCGAGACACGAGTCCTATTCTGCTTACTCATTCCCTGCTTGAGCTATGCCACAGGTCAATAGTCATTGACTCCTAGAAACTATTCTATACCAGCGTTTGACGTTGGCGCATTGAGATATGGGAACGTTTAGTAAATATAGCTGCATTTTGTTAAAGGAAGCATGGCATTATGAGACAGGGTCATCTCCGAGCGAGTATTTGAAGATTTAAGAATTAATATTAAGATCAAGACAATTGCCTTTTTCTCCCAGTGAAAGAAATGAAAAGGCCCAAGATCAAGGAGATTTTAATTGCTTTTTGAAGTGAAACTTCTTTAGTGGAACCTATCACATGAGAAAATTCCATAGCAGTAAATGGACTGCATGGTGACGGAAGTGACGTCACTGCTGGCAGAACAGGCCATCAGCGACGTCAGCTTCCAACAACAGCAGTCACCGGAGAGGAGGAAGGGAAGGCAGCCGCGGGTGTAGGGTAGAGGAGACACACACACTCACACGAAATCCGGCTGCCGTGTCCGCAGCTCCGCCGAAGGGGAGAGAGTGGGGCTGCTCCGGGCCGGATGACTCAGACAGCAGCGGGTCTGGTCGGTGGATGCTGAACACCACCTCCCCGTACCTCTGCCAGGGGGGAGGAGAGAGGGGGGGCTGGCTCCAGGCCGGGGGACTCAGACAGCGATAGCTAAGACAGAAACACCCCCCCCCCCCATACCTATGCCGGTCGGGGGAGGGGAGAAGAGAGTGGGGGAGGGGCTGTTTGAAGCACCAGAAGCAGGACACAAAGAATTACACACACTCCCCACACTCAGAGAGACACACACGCACACTGACTCACACACACACACAAACACAAGGAATTCACAGTTACTATAAATATAGAAGTTCAAATAGCTAAAACATGCATTCTAAGTTAAACTTCTTTGCGTTTTGTCACTGAAATTGTGTTTTGATTTTTAATAAAAAACATCACACTAGCAAATACATTTTCTGTGACAAAACAATTCAATTCAAAACAAAGTTTCACTTAAAATGTGCATGCTCTGCACTCACACGTTTTTTTTCTTCTTGTGATTAGTCTCTGCACAGTAATGGGTACTTCTTTTTGTTTAGCTTTTGGGTCAGTATAATGGTTGCAGTATGATGTGGCAACTACAAGATGTTTTAACTCCTTTGGCAACACAGTCTGTATTGATATCATCCTGACAGTTACAAGCTCCCTCAGCATGAGACATTATGAATCAATAGTTATTTTTATCTTTCCTTAATTTGCCAATAGGTCAGATTTTTTTTTTGCAGGTTAATGTCTTACATCCCTAAAACTCTAAATACAGCTGAACACCGTTATAATGCAGTGCTCGGGGTCCACATAATGATACTGCGTTATAACTGTGATCGCGAAACAAAACAAAAAATGGCCACCGTGATCAGGACTTACCTGGAACAGGGGGCAGGGGATCCAACACCATGGGTCAGCCATCGCGGGGTGGTGTGTGTGTGTGTCGTGGTGTGTGTGTGTCCATGTGTGTGTGTCCGTATCCGTGGCTGTATGTCCGTCTCTATTACCAATAAAGCTTTGAATAATTTTTTTTTAAAACATCTATTCAAATCTTTATTGGTAACGCACACACATGGAGACTGGGTCGCGTCCTCAGCATGGTGGTGCAGGCGGCCGGGGAAACAAAGGTAGGTGATGTTTGGGAGCCAAGCTCAGCCCACGTTATAAGTGGATCCGCGTTGTAGCAGATTGCGCTATAACAGGGTTAAGCTGTACTATGAACTCCTAAAAAAACATTGCTTTTCAATTAAATCGCATGACCAGGGAGGCTGCCAGGAGGCTCCCCCCTACCCCCGGCCCATACCCACATGGAAAGTACAAATAAAGACAGGAAACTGGAACTGGAGGTATAAAAGGCAGCAGCTATTTATTTATACAAAAACCTAAAAGGGAGTAATGCCCCTCCTTGCCAGAGTGCTCATTTGACAGGAGGGGGAGGGGACGGTCAGCCGGTCCTTGAACCGCTGACCTTGTGTCCCCTTCGCGAGCGGGCTCTCGAAGTCATGCATAAATGACCCCGCCCACTCATACTCCCCCCTGGGCTCAAACAGCCCAGCTCCCAGTCTGGCAAGAACATGCACCTACCCCCCAAGAGCCACCGCGACAAAGGCAAACTGGTCAACGACCGCTCCGGCTCGGAACTTCATTCCTCTCATTTTCAACAAAGTATCAACACTTCACACTGTAACAGAACAAAGAAACATTAATAACACATACAATCATAATGTGTACACATGGCAGGGAATACAATGGCACTGCTAACATTTCGCTGCTGATTGGTAGTATGATTGGCCCTGCACTACACTTAAGGGGATGGGTGGGTGGGAATCATCTAGCGGGCAGCGAGCAGGCCGCACTGCCTGCCAGCAGGGGCTTAGGTAGCCCCAGGAAAACCCCTCCCCTGGGTAGAGGAGTGAGGTGTGGGTGGTGGGTCAGCGAGGGGGAGGCCAGCCCCCTGTCAGGAGACCCCACTGCCGATGTCTAGGGGGGCCGCTTGATATTGATACCCCAATTTTCAAGTCTTTCAATCACAGTATAATTGGGTAGAAAATAGAATATTACTACTGAAGTATTTGAAGCACCCATCTTCCCCCACACCTTTTACCCGAGCTTCTCCTTCTGGAAATGCAGCCTACTTTATCATACATAGTTGCCAAAGGCTAGTGCTGCATCCACATATTGACATGCTGAAATGACAGCCAAGACTTTCACACACTAGTGATCGTTGGGCACTGGGGAGATTCTCAATTCCTGTTCCACTATTAGGTTTTCAACCCCCCTGTTGAGTGTCTGTCCTCTAGTCACATCAGGTAAGCTTTGTTATGCATTGAATTCATCGAGTGGAACAAATCCTGCATATCTCCTTCTGCTAACACAGAACAATTGCTTGAGGAAATAATCCTGTCATTGAACATTTGCACTGCAGAAAGAAAGATTACAAATCTGTGTTACATTTATCATTTATTTTTGGTCAAACATACTAAAATAATAATTTCCTTTCTTCATAGTACAGTATCTATCCAGTCATTGATAAACCCTGCATTACTGTACATTTTTCTTCATCTGTGCTTTTTGGCATTTTAAAGAAATGAATCTACTTAGGTATTACACCCCTATAAAAAAGGTACTTTTAATGACAAGGAATTGGCTTTTTGCAGATAACTAAGCACTGTAGTAGGACTATGACTATAAGTTGTTTTGGGTGTAGAAAGCACTGCATATTATGTGGAACAGAAGCAATAAATTATGTTGACCACCATATTTGAATTGTCCACGCTGAGGGTAGAGAGATGATAATTTATCACCAATCAAGGGGGTGGAGTAATTACTTTAGCACAACACTTTAGATTGATTTTTTGTAGCATTGATGCATCATTTTTGCAGTCATTATTAGAACATGGCACAAAAGTTAACTAGAATTTTCAAAGCAAGGCAAACATGTTTTCAAGCATATGAACGTATTAAACAGATTTAACTTGAGATCCCGTAACCAACATGCTCGTCATAGTCTATGAAAAATCTCTGGAAAACCAAACCCTTTGCCTCTTTGATTATGTTGGTGTCAGGAGTATTTTGTATAAATTAGCCGTCTAGTAAATTATCATTGTAAAATATCTCTAGTGTCATTATCTTGACGTATTAATGAGCTTCTAATGAGTTTATTCCCAGAACGACTTCAATTAACGGGGGGAGGGGGGGTGAAAAAAAGAAAATATTACAGGTGTTTCTTATTCAGTAATTAAAGTTTAATGGCAAAAAAATGTGGTCACAAAAAGTGTTACAAAAGTAGTTTTAAAAAAAAATGTTAACTAATATATAAAGCCACAGATATAGAGCTCTGTCTGCAGAAGAGACTGAATAGTTCTAATAGATGTGCAAAACGTTTGCGTGAGGTTGGAAACCATGCACAATTGGTCCTTTTTGAGTCGTGAAAAGAAGCTGCAGTTGAGTCGGAGTTTGCAAGCGGTTTGCGCAGCATTACTGTACGTCAATGTGCATTGTCATTTTGTTCAACTTGCGAAATTCTTTAAAAATCTGTAGAGTTGCTGAATGTTGAGACGATAAATAGGGCTCACACCATGTTCTGTGCACTGTGTGTGCACATGTGTATACTGGTGATATTTAGCTGAAAGCTTGCAGAATGTCCTCAATCATTTTGTGACACGTTTAGCCCTTTGACGCTTGGTTAACGTTTCACAAGAAGTCAAAATTCGAGATCAAAGATCAAAATCTTTAATAATAAATAGCATTTTTAGACATAAGGTACTGAATAAATGCATCCAAAATAACAGTTTACTTGTCACAGAGTTCTGTGCAACAGTGTAGAATAGAAAATGCGATATGTAATTGACATCTATATCGTTGCTATCTACATTAAGTGATAATCCAATAGCACAGTTAATCTTGTGGGAATGCCAATTCAAGGCAAATATTAACGTACAATTGTAATTTATATTATAGAATGAGAGGATTTCATTTGGATCAACACTTTCTTTTGCACATATCGCTGCCTAATTGTTGGAAGTTTTACTTTCAATTCTGTATAAACATAACACTTTCCTATGCTAATTTAGGTTGGTGTATTTGTACAATACTTTTCTTAGCACAGATATAAAAAGGTCTCTCCAGTGTATATCTTTTTCATTCAGACAGTTAAAATATTTACATGACTGGTCTCTGGGGAAAATACTTGCAAGCCGGACTGAGGAGAAGCAGCAGCAGTAGCGAGGGTGGATATTGTCCTGGGTCACAGGAATCATATTCACTGTGTGAGGGACAATATTTGCTTTAGCCGCTACGAGCAAGTGAAGATTTCCATCAGTGCCTTTATTCCCATTCTATCCCTGGAAAAAAAATGGAACGCAAAGTCCATAAACAAACACAGATTTGAAATCATCATGTAACAATACTATATAAACTGGGCAAACTTGGGTTCGCGGGTAAAAAATAACCAAAAAACACAAACTTTTGCACAAAAAATTAGAACATTTTGCAAAAGTAAAAAAAACTCCGGCTTATTTTTTTTATTTTTTTTTTAATCATTTAAAAAAAAAATCCTAAACCAATCAAGTTTTCAGTAAAACTGAAAAACAATTTTTATAACCAAAATACCAGTGAGAGGTTTGATTATCCTCAGTATATGCACATTGTACTCGAGTGGCTTCAGCACAGATTCACAGTGTTAGCCCATAGACTACGGTCACATTAATAAGCAATAAACCATGAGTGATATGTTGCAGTGCTCCTGCACCGAAGCGAACACCGTTTTAATCTGTCGGACAATGTCTGTGATCCAAGTTACCAATTTGTTTAATAAATGAAACTGCAGATGTACAAGTATCCCACACACATTACAATCTTAGGGCTGTTATACAGTGTGTGCGGCCGTGCGCGTGCGTGCCTGTGCAAAGGCGCGTGCACGTGCCGCACACGTTTTGTGTGTATACTGTGCGCGAGTGTATGACTGTATGTGTGTGTATCAATGTGTATGTATGTCTGTATGTCTGTATGTGTGCGCGTGTGTGTGTGTGTGTGTGTGTGTGTGTGTGTGTGTGTGTGTGTGTGTGTGTGTGTGTGTGTGTGTGTGTGTGTGTGTGTGTGTGTGTGTGTGTGTGTGTGTGTTTTCAAATAAATAAATAAATCCTTTAATAATGTATTTAATAACATTGTACACACATGTACGCACATGTACGCACATACACACACATACAGTATGCACACATTTTCAGCGGCGGTAGCGGCGCAAATAAATTATTTTTTTAATCTTCCCCCCTGTTGGCCGGTTCCACTCTCCCTGCCGTGCGCGCACGCGGCCCTATTATAGAAAGGCTGACTAACGTCAGCCAACTACAAATGCCGCGCGCGCGCAGGCGTAGCAAGCGCAGGCACTACAGAACAGGCCATATGTACAGAAAAGGGAGGGGGAGGGAATAAAGTCTGCAGATTGAAAGATCGTGGATTGGACACTTTAAGTTTTAGGATGAAACCTTATTTTCAACAACTATTATTTCCAAGTTATGTGCCATCTTTTTCCTATAACAGATGGTTGCAATAAAATTGCTCCTGCTGAACAGAAGTGGCACTTCTCCACATTAGTGGAGCCGTAACTCATCAGGGCTCGTATTTCTCCCTAGTCTGACACAGCAGGACCATATCCTCAGTAAAGTGTAAAATAATATGAAATGGCACTCCAGTACCTGCCCCATTAATTCCCTCCTGTTAGTCTTTGGTCTATTCTGGTGCAATGCCCACAGTGCACAGTGTGATTAAATCAATGTGCTTTGAAGGACAATATCCCTAATGAACTTGTTACCTAATTTAACCTGCACGATGAATTATCGTGATTTATATTCCATGTGAAATGCAGGTTATATTCTCAGAACATTTCCACCACTTCTTTTTGACTGTAATGTAATGTAACTGCAACATTGTTTCGTTTTTAATAACCTTGGTGCTAGTGAGGCAGCAAGCCAACAATCCATCGCTCAAGTGATCTCCGCAATGGGTCTGTTTAAAGCTGCAGACCAAGCAATATCCTACGTGTGTTTTTTTTTTTAATAAATCCGTTCTGTAAAATACTTGTAGCATTTTTTTTAAACAACAACTCTGAATTACATTTTTAATGTATTATACTGTAACAAGCACTTTTTGTTTCTATAGCAACCATTTACAAAGTCACACGCCCTTCGTCTTCTGAAACAGGCTCTGGCACACCCCTTTTCGAGTCAATTTCGAGCCCTCTCTCTAGCAGTGCACCAATTGTATCTAGTGACTGCCTGGTCACATGATCTTCCCCACAACACTTTGCATCTTTGGTACTCTGCTGCTGCAATGAAAGCCATTTAGTGATCCCCCTGAGCCAAATCTTCGCCGATTGATCACAGGGGAACGGATCGATCGGCAGCTTAGCTAATTACTTATCATTGTGTGGATTGTATTGATGAAAGGGAAAATAAAAAATAAAAAAACAGCAGCTTGGACTGCTGCTTTAAGAACTTTTATTCCACCACACGAAGAGACTTTGGAAACTGTTGAAATACGGTAATGACAGAGAATGGCAAAGTAGTTTGCATACTGACGTGAGATATGTACTGTACTCTTGAACTATCCTATTGCACACACATTCAGAAACTATAGCATCCAAACATGGCATATTTTCATATTTAAGTTAGCCTTATGTCTATCCCATGTACTAAGTGCCTTGTATAACTAACAGGAAATAATATGTTTCCTGGGAGAAGGAGTGGCTCAGTGAGTAAAGACACTGACTGGCAGGGGAGCCTGGTTCAATTCCCGGCGTCGGCTCCTTGTGACCTTTGGCAAGTCACCTTATCTACCTGTGCCTCAGGCACCACAAAACATAGATTGTAAGCTCCACGGGACAGGGACTTGTGCCTGCAAAATGTCTCTGTAAAGCGCTACATAAAACTAGCAGTGCTATACAAGAACATGCTATTATTATTATGGTTGATAAACCTACTCTAAAGCTGCAAAGGCTTTCATGTGAACAAATATAACACTGTGGAAAGCTTGATATGCCACTATTTTGAACCACACCTTTTATATATCATTTTACAGCAACACATTTGAAAAGGAACCATTTTCTTTGAATATCAGGTATATAATGGCATGTCTGTAGTGAAACCCTATCAGTTCTATTATGATAATCCAAAATAAATAAATAAAATGACACTTGGAATATGAGGCAGCTGTTATGTAGGACAAATACAGAAGGTATTATTTGCTATAAGGTATGAGTCATAGTATGTATTCTCCCTTAACTTTCATTTAAAAAAAATCTCTGGTCAATTTCACAGCCCATACCAATGCAGAACGGGGAAATTGGAAAACTGCAGAATCGATTTGCAGAAGCGAAGTTCTATTTTCTTTTACACCTCTTTCATCAGGGCTCCGATCCTCCTTGTGTTGTGCAGTATTATTATCGACAAAAACCTAGGCACTGCTGATAATTGCTCAAAGACGCTAAAGCCATTGCATGAAAGTGAAAGCAAAGTCACGCGATACACTGAAGCACGATTTCAAAAATTCAATTACAACCCCATTAGGATTTCATTACAATTTGTGAGTTATAGCACTGCTGATAAAAGGTATAAATGTAAATAAACCTTTCAATCATAAGTAGCTATTCAAAATTGATTGTGCAGTAGTATTTTCTTTCCCTTTAGCATAATGACATCTGTAATATTTATATAGCATGAGAGGTTTTTCAAACGGCGAGCATGATTTTGAATATATTTGAAAGGTACAGTCCCACTTAGCAACACATACTGGAGTTGCAATGAAACAAAATAATATATCCATGTTACACCTTCTGTATAATTTTTTTAATACCTGTTTCCAAATGTAAAATATATGTTATTAGCTTGGCTTTTCCAGTGATTAGGACACAATTAAAAAGCAGTTGCTAGAAAGTAACAATGGTAGCCTGCAAATATTATTATTTCTCCAAAACAGAAAGCAACTTTTGGACTTGACATAAACGGAATAATTGGAATGAAAAAAGAAAAGCAAAGGCAAGACCCCCAAACAAAAATATTTGGGACTTGTCAAGGTAGGTTGAACTTATAAAGAGAATCCCAGTGTTACATTCTAGGTATTGTTTGGTGATTTTAAATCTTTTTAATTGTATAATTTTCAGTCTACTTCCGTGTTCCAATAAATTCACTTTTTTCCCCTATTTGGGAAGTAGAGGGTCTCTCGAGCTGAGCTGCCGTAATTTCCCACGGTTCAACAAAGTATAAGTCTGATCTTCCTTCTCTTACCGTGCACCCCACGACTGGAACAATGTACCGGAAACTCTCACCGCCCCCACCAGTCTAAGCTCTTTCAAAACTAAAGCTGTCTCACATTTTAATCTGGTCTGTAACTGTTGCATACAACTACAACATATATTATCTTTAACTGTGCATGCAATATCTTGTATATACAGGCATACCCCGCTTTAAGAACACTCACTTTAAGTACACTCGCGAGTAAGTACATGTCGCCCAACAGGCAAACGGCAGCTCACGCATGCGCCTGTCAGCACGTCCTGCACAGCAATACCGGCTCCCTACCTGTACCGAAGCTGTGCGCAAGCAGGGAGACTATAGAGCCTGTTACAAATACGTTATTTACATCAGTTATGCACGTATATGACAATTGCAGTACAGTACATGCATCGATAAGTGGGGAAAAGGTAGTGCTTCACTTTAAGTACATTTTCGCTTTACATACATGCTCCGGTCCCATTGCGTACGTTAATGCGGGGTATGCCTGTAATGTATATCCCTGTCCACTAAATGTAACTATGTATTTGTAACCATGTATTTGTCATCATAACTCTTTGCCCTGGACATACTTGAAACTATTACATCCTGGTAAAACATTTTATAAATAAAGAAAACATTTTCGCTCTGGAGACCCATTGCTTCCCGAGATATCTCCGTAGTACCTCCGGTTCTTCATGGAGGTTTAAATCCCCCACGTCACGTGGCCACTAGGTAGCAAAGAAGCGGGAGACCAGAGCTCTATTAATCTACTGGCTCTTGATTCCACTTTGCTCCTCCATCTCTTGTCTCGGCTCCGCCTGCTACAGACTCTGACAACCTAGTCATGAAATACAACTCTGCCCTATCCTCCTCTCTTGATCTACATGCCCCTCTTTATCTCTTCCACTCTCGTCTTTCTAACCCAGTGATTCCCAACCAGGGTTCCACGGAACACTGGGGTTGCGCATGGCAGTGTCCGGAGTTCCGCAAGAATTTGCAAAATTGCATTACCCCTGACGAAGTGACGGAGCGTAGGGTGGAGCTGCTACCGTCCGTCGGCATTGTGACTTGGAGTTGCACGTTCAGCAGTGACGTCATCAGGGGGAGGTGTCGAGAGGAGTCGTGGCCGCGAGAACAGGAGAGGAGGCCGACGCCGACCCCAGCTGCGGTGGCCGTGGGTAGAGGTGCTGCAGCCTGCAGGCCCCCCACGTGTCTTCCCTCCCTCAAAGCCACCTGGGCCCTAGGCATCCTTGATCCTCATCCCCCCCCCCCTCACCACCCGGCCCTGCCGGCATCTTCTGCCTTGCCCCACCCTCCCCCTCCTCCCACACACACACACCTTCCCGGCACTGTCTGTTCTGTCCTCTGCTGGCTGTCTGCACTAGGCTCCTCTGCTGCCGCCCGGTAGTGGTGCTGCAGCAGGCCCACCCATGCGTCTTCAGTAAGTCTGTTTTTTAATATGTATTGGGGGGGTCTTTTTAAAATGTATTGGGGGTGGGTGGGGGTCTTTTTAAAATGTATTGGGTGGTGGGGGTCTTTTAAAAATGTATTGAGGTGGCGGGGGTCTTTTTAAAATGTATTGGGTCAGTGGGGTCTTTTAAAAATGTATTGAGATGGTGGGGGTCTTTTAAAAATGTATTGGGGCGGCGGGGGTCTTTTTAATATGCACTGGGGCGGCAGGGGTCTTTTTAATATGTATTGGTGTGGACTTTTTAAATATGTATTGGCGGGGGCCGGGTATTTTTATTATGTATTGCGGGGTGGGGTTATATGTATTTAGGGGGTGGGGTTTTTTGGAATGTATTTTGTGGGGGGAATTGAGTGAGAGAGGGGTAATTGACGGAAGGTAGGGGCGAGTGAGAGGAGAGAGGGGGGGAGGGAGTGAGGAAAAGGGGGAGTAAGAGTGAGACGCAGGGGAGAGAAATACATGCGAGGCGGGAGGGCGGGAGAGTGAGATGGAAGGAAGAGAAATACATGGGTAGAGGGTGGGAAATAGAGGGGGCTCGTGAGGTGTGAAATTTTGTGATTGACCCCTGTCGAACCTATTATGTGTCAGACAGATAGGGGTTCCCCGAGATTTTTCAAAATAATTCAAGGGTTCCTCCAAACAAAAAAGGTTGGGAATCGCTGTTCTAACCCCAGACCCTGGCTAAACTACAACACACGCATGCTCCGTTCCTGCACCTGCACCTCTGAACGCTTCTGGAGAAGGCTCAGACTTCCTTCACTACAAATTTGTCCTATCCTGTTTCAACTCTGTCCTCTACCAGGCTAAACAAACCTACGTTTCTAATCAACACTCACAAATCTAACCTATACCAACTCTTCTCTGTCTGACTCTCTACTCAGACCACCATATGTTACCCCTTTCTCTTCCTCCATGTCACCTCATGACTTTGCTGACTATATCAAGACAAAAGTTGGATTCATTATGTCATGGCATCCCCATCTGTGTCCTCCTCACATTTTATACCTCGTCTTAACTCTCCTCCTGTCTTCCTTGACTCTTTTTCCTCTGTAACAGATGAGGAGCTGATCTGCTCTTCCCCTTCTACCACTTGACCCCATTCCCTCAAACTTCTTGCTCCTACTCTGATCCCTACACTCACACACATTTTCATCTCCCTCCTCTACTCTTCTACCTTTAGCTCCAGCTTCAAGCATGCAACAGTTATACGCTTACCCGAACACAGCCAGCTTGTGCTACCTGCCTCTCTAATTATCGGCCTGTACCCTACTGCCTTTTGTCAATAAAATCTTTGTACGCCTTGTATTCCCTATCTTGCTCAATTTTCTCACACCTGTTCTCTAAAAGATTCTCTACAATCTGGTTTCCGCACTGCTCATTCCACCGAAACAGCCCTCGCCAAAATAACTAACACCTTCATGTTGCCAAAGACAACAGTGATTACATTGTTCTCAAACTACACTACCTCTCTGGAGCTTTTGATACTGCGTACCACCCTCTTCGTCACCTTCTCCACTCTTGGAGTAACAGAGCTCCATTCTGGATCTTGTCTTACATCTCCCATCGTACTTTCAGTGTCTCGTTTACTAACACCTACTCTTCTGTCGATCTCTCTGTGGGGGTACCCCAGGGGTCTGTCATGAGAACTTCTTTTCTCTTTACACACTCTCTCTAGGTGACCTAATCACATCTCTAGGGTTCAAATATCACCTCTATGCTGATGACACACAACTTTACCTTTCAACCCCTGACCTTGCACCTGCTGTACAGACCAAAGTTTCTGAATGTCTCTCCGCTTTATCATCCTGGATGGCCCTCCGCCGACTCAAACTTAACATGTCAAAGACGGAGCTCCTCATACTTCCTCCCAAGCCTGGCCCTACTGCCCCCTTCTACACTACTGTTGGCAGCACTATCATAAATCCAGCATCACAAGCATGCTGCCTAGGGGTCACATTTTACTCTTCCCTCCCATTCTCCCCTCACATTTACAATGTAGCTAAAATCTGTCATTTTTTCCTCCATAACATTGCAAAGATACGCCTTTTTCTCTGTCACTCTACTGCTAAAACTCTGACCCAGGCCCCCTCTCTCTCCTGTCTCGACTATTGTAACTTTGCACTGTCCATCATTCCTGCCTCTAACCTGCCTCTCCTTCCATTTATCCTAAACGCTGTGGGTAGAATCATTTTCTGAGTCAGAGCTGTGATTCGCTGAGATCTGAGACGAGGTGGAGAGGAATTAGACGTCCGACGCCTTACCTGGTAAATGCGTGTACGGAGCTGAGGCTGAGTGAGAGGCAACTTCATATCCAGGACCCCGCAGCTGATATCTCCTTCGGGTACGCGGTGGCGTTCGGGATGAGAGCCGTTTCCAACTCCTTGCTGATTTTTACATTTTTATATGTAAGTGTTTATGTTGCACTTTTTTGCTACTATAAAATGTTTCTATAACTATCTATTCCGGTTTACGGTCTTCTGGGGAGGCGAAGTGTTCCGATCTGGTCTGTGGAATTCTACATTCTAACACAAGACTAAGAGATTACACACCAATGCTTGTTTTATTTGAGACCATGTGGGTTCTGGCATTATAAGATTTCTCAGTCTCATGAACCACTTGATTTGTTTGCAATATGTTTTTTCTCTTTAACATTCATTGATTCTGCACTCCCCATTGTCAAGAAGATAGAATCACTTTACTCTCTAATAAATCTGTCTCAGTTTCTCTCCTGCTGAAATCCCTCTCCTGGCATCCTATTAAACTCTGTATTACTTACATAATTATCCTCCTCTCTTTTAAGGCTATACACTCTTCTGCCCCTCCTTACATCTCAGCCCTAATTTCTCGCTATACATCTGCTCGATTCTAGCGTTCTGCTCAAGGATGTCTTTGGTCTACCCCTTTTGTATCTATTGTCGTCTCCTGCCTAAAAGCTTTCTCACTCACCGCCCCACATCTCTATAATGCCCTCAATATCCGACTGGCACCCACTCTCTCCACTTTTAGGACCTTACTTAAAACACACCTTCTTTAACGAAGCATATGGGTAGCTCTGCTTCCTGACACTATACAGCTCATATACACAGACATTGGCTCCTTGCAGACGCACTTACCAGAACACACCCTAATGGCTCTGTAAATTCTCCCTTCTTACTACTTAGATTGTAAGCTCTTTAGGGCAGGGACACCTTTTCCTATTGTTTTATGTCTGAAGAGCTTATTCCCATTATGTGTTATAATATTATGTCACGTGTATTGTCAAGCACCATGTACCTAGATGGTGCTGTATAAATAAAGATATACATACATACATTCATACAATGCTTCAATGTGACTATAACATGTAGGAACAATCTTCCTCACGTTGCCACAAACACACAGTCACAAATTGTCCTAATAAAGCAGTCACTTCAACAGGTAGCAGCTGGAGAGACGATACACTACAACAGGGGTGCACAACTGTGGGGTGCGACATTCTCTGGGGGGGGGGAGTGGGGCGTGGTGCTTACAGAGGCACGCAAGGCCTCTGTAAGTTCCCTTACCTGGTCTCCGGTGGCTTCTGGCAATGCGTTGCCATGGCAACATGGCATCAAATGACGCTGCGGGGGTCACATGATGTTGTGACGTCAGAAGACGCCGGTGAACAGGTGAGGGTGGGCACGAGCATGGGGGGGGGGGGGCAGAGCAGGCAGGGAGGCACAGACTGAAAAGTTTGCGCACCCATTCACTATAACATGATGCAGTGAGATCTTTCCACCAGCAAAAAGGAATTCAAGTACTGTTCTTTTTGAACGTATTGTACATGCAGCGCTCTTTTGTAGGCCAGGACGTTTTCTAATTATTATTATTATTTTATTTATTTTTTTGACAAAGTGAGAAGCGCCCAGCAACATAGAGAAAAGTAACACTGCAAGGCATGGAATAAACAATACATAAATATATCAAAATAAATATATTGTTGCAAAAGGCAAATACATACTGGTGGTGGACCCCACAAATCCTATGCGTTTTTGCACAAACGTGTGCCCTATCAAGGATAATTGGAATGCCCCTCCCCTCCCTGAGGGATCATCAATAAAATGCAAACTTTTTTATCACAAAAAAGATATTTAAAAAAATCAGGATGTTACTTGCAAAAACATGCAATATGTCAAAGAAACAAACATTAGGAAAATAATTCTACTTTTCAATTGAAATATCCCTTTAATTTCTTTACGTAAGAGAACATTATCCCTATCCCCTCCGTTTAGCTCTCTTGGGAACCTGCTGTATTACCGGAGCATTCAATCTTGGTGGATTAGAGGAAAAGGTGACACTGTGTGCTCATTTGCTTGTCATTTCCCAGAATCCCTGGCCGCAGTGGAAGCATTGTATGCTAAGAGATAATGGGGGAAAGCAGGGTTGCCGACCTGTCTGACACATGTGAATGTGAACACAAGCGATATTTTTGTTGTGTGCTGGATTAGATGAAACTCTTTAAAGTGTCTGGCTAAATCTTACATGTTCAGAAATATGTGTTTTTAGTCGTCTATCTGTTGTACCCACTTATTGTGTATTGCAAGCACACCTCAGTACTACATATTACAGTTGGTAGTTAATTTATAGCTCTTATTTGTAAAAAGTACTAATGACCTGATTTCTTATCAACATATGCCTACAACATTTACAATGGCTATATGGATAATGAATTACCCCAAATTGGTTGCGTTCTACATGTTATATCCCATTGAAATACATTTGGTGATAGTATATTGCCCAACATAGAAGTCTTCCTATAAGTAAATTTAGGTCCTCCTGTCACTACCGTTTGAAGATCAAAATCCAAGGTAAATATATGGCAATTGTGACAGTAGGGGTAGCCAGCCTCACATAATAAAGGTGAAGCCCAGCTGGCTGTCCCAAAACTGTGTGTAATGGCAGCCTCTGTGAGGCTGATTTGGCCTGTGTATTATGCGTTTTGTGTAACCTCTTCCAGAAGAGAGCTTTATCACTGTGTGACATCTGGAAGGGGGGAACTGTGTGTCTTGGGGAACTGGGATTGTAACAAAGCACTTTTATTCCTTGTGTTTGCCTTCCCTGCAGCAGCCACAAGCTACACGTGATAGAAGCACAAATTCACCAGGTGTCTTGGCTAAAAGAATAAACAGCAATAAACTGCAATAATGAAAATAAAAAGATAATACAGACGGTAACACGATGCAGCTCAACCTTCACTGGATCTTCCTGGTTGATCCTTGGATTACTTGTGGAACGTAGTCAGGGAGCGCAGTTCACTGAAGGGGAATATGCAAAACAGAACACACACTAATAGTGCAACCCTGTCTGAACAGACTAAAATAGTCCTAATACAAAGGTGCTCTCATGGTAATAGAACAGACAGCTGAAACAATAACCTAATAGTGGTGTGATAAAAGCTAATAAAACATATGAATCATAAATATAGGCAGCACATCACTGTGGCAAGCTGACAATGACAATGCAGCAAGGTGTAAAAAATGTGTAAAAAATGTGTAAAAAATGCAACAGTAACAATAAAAAAAATATTCAGCAGTAACAATAAAAAAAAACTCAAGGAAGATGTTGAGTGAAAGAACAGTGTATTATTGCACATGAACCCGCATCAGCGGTAGACAGTGGAAACTCACAGGAATAACCCTGGGTAAGGGCATGCAGAAAACAAACAGCATGCTGGTCAGAGGGAGTGTAATCCAACTGGTGTCGCCGGCAGTTCAGAGGGTTCGCTGCGCCTTGCGTCCCCTCCGTTCTCCTCGATCGCAGCACTTCCGGGTACACCTCCTTCTTACTGGGAGCTACACGTGACGGCTCCCAGTCTAGGTCACAGCAGCAGCGGCAACAGCCAATAACGCAGTGTTCTTCTCTCAAGCTACACGTGGTCAGAGTCTAACTGGGGCCTACGGGGCTATGCTAGGCCTAGTCCAGTGAAGCACTCCTCCCTGGACACTACCTCTCTCTTCTGCCTACGGATCCCGACTGCCGTGGTGCCTTCTGCACACCAAATGTATCTCTCTGGTTCTCTGTGGTTCCAGCAGCCTTATTGGCTATCCTGACCCATGTGACCAGCAGCCCCTGAGGCTGCTGGGATGTGTAGTCCTGCACGGATCCTTATTCTAAGATGGCCCCCACTGTTGCTGCTGCACTGCCATGGCCTAAAGCTTAATCGCGCATGCGCGATTATCCACAAGATGGCAGCGCCCTTGGATTGGTACCGCCGCGGAGCTCTGTGTTGTCTCTAGGCTGCAGCGGACGTAACGTCGCTGCGTATGACATCACCAATTAGGTGACGTCATACGCAGCAACGTTATGTCCGTGACGACGGACTTCCGTGCTGCAGCCTAGAGACACCACGAGGATGCCGTTAGGAGGATTTTGAGTTTCAAGGTCTATGTTATACCATCTTTGTAGTCTTAGACTCTCTTCCTTTTTCACCAACTAGGGAATCACTCCTCTCGTGAGATTTTGGGTGTCAGTACCCGATCCTCAGTGTGTGTCACGGGCATATTGATCTATGTGATCTTATTTAAAATGTAGTGTCTTTTGGCCTTCATTTTGATATTTTATGTTCCATTGTGTCATATAAAGATTTATGTACTAATTTCGGTCTTTCTCGTTATCTTTCCATGCGCTCCTATTTTTGTGTTTGATCTTCAAAAAAAGGTTAGACATTTTTTTTAAAAAGGAAAGGTATACAGGGATATACCAAATAAGTAAACATGGGAAGGATGTTGATCCAGGGAGTAATCTGATATTGAATATCGGAGTCAGGAAGGAATTTATTTTTCCCCTTATGAGATATCATTGGATAATGTGACACTGGTTTTTTTTTTGTTTACCATCCTCTGGATCAATATACTGTAAAAAATTAAAATATAGACTAAAGTATCTGTCGCCTAAATTTACATAGTTACATAGTTACATAGTAGATGAGGTTGAAAAAAGACTTCCATCCATCAAGTTCAACTTATGCTAAATTTAGACAACAGATACTCTATCCTATATCTATACTTATTGATCCAGAGGAAGGCAAACAAAAAACCCCATTAAGGGGAAAAATTAATTCCTTTCCGACTCCAAGAATTGGCAATCGGATTAATCCCTGGATCAACATCCTTCCCATGTATACTTATTTGGTATATCCCTGTATACCTTTCCCATCTAAAAAGATATCCAACCTTTTTTTGAACAAATCTATTGTATCTGCCATCACAGTCTCCATGGGTAATGAATTCGACATTTTAACTGCCCTTACTGTAAAGAACCCTTTCCTTTGTTGCTGGTGAAATTTCCTTTCCTCCAACCTTAAGGGATGGCCCCGAGTCCTTTGTACTGCCCGTGGGATGAATAGTTCTTTTGAAAGCTCCTTGTATTGTCCCTGAATATATTTGTATATAGTTATCATATCCCCTCTTAGACGCCTCTTTTCTAATGTAAATAAATCTAATTTAGCTAGCCTCTCCTCATAAGTTAGAATGTCCATCCCCTTTATTAATTTGGTGGCTCTTCTCTGCACTCTCTCTAGTTCCATAATGTCTTTTCTTAGGATTGGAGCCCAAAATTGTACTCCATATTCAAGGTGTGGTCTTACTAATGCTTTGTAAAGGGGCATAATTATGTTTACTTGCCTTCCATCCATTGCCCGTTTGATGCAAGATAAGATCTTGTTTGCCTTTGCAGCTACTGCATGACATTGGGCACTATTGCTAAGCCTGCTGTCTACAAGCACTCCTAAATCCTTCTCCATCAAGGATTCCCCCAATATATCTCCATTTAATTTGTAAGTCGCCTTTTTATTCTTGTATCCCAAATGCATAAAATTACATTTATCTGTATTAAACGTCATCTGCCATGTACCTGCCCACTTTCCAGTCTCTCCAAGTCCTTCTGAAGAGAAATTACATCCTGCTCTGATTCTATTACCTTACACAATTTAGTATCATCAGCAAAGATGGAGACTTTGCTCTCGATCCCAACCTCAAGGTCATTAATAAACAAGTTAAAAAGCAGGGGTCCGAGTACCGATCCTTGAGGTACTCCACTCACGACTTTAGCCCAACCTGGAAAAGTTCCATTTATGACAACCCTCTGTTGTCTGTCCTTTAACCAGTTTTCAAACCAGGTGCATATATTATTAGAGTCCAACCTTCTTTATTTTGTACACCAACCTCTTGTGTGAAACCGTATCAAAAGCCTTTGCAAAATCTAAGTAGACCACATCAACGACATTACCCTGGTCTAGATTCCTACCTACCTCCTCAAAGAAACAAATAAGGTTAGTTTGCCAAGATCTATCCTTCAGAAATCCATGCTGACTATTACTAATAATTTTATTTTCCATTAGGTATTCCTGAATATTATCCCGTATTAAACCTTCAAGTAGTTTCCCTACTATTGAAGTCAGGCTTACAGGTCTGTAATTTCCCGGTTGTGATCTAGCTCCTTTTTTAAATATAGGCACCACATCTGCTTTACGCCAATCTTGTGGTACTGAGCCTGTGGAAATGGAGTCCTTGAATATTAAATATAATGGTTTTGCTATCACTGAGCTTAACTCCTTGAGAACTCTTGGATGTATGCCATCGGGGCGAGGTGCCTTATTTACTTTAATTTTTTCAAGTCGCTTATGAACTTCTTCCTCAGTTAACCAATTGTTCATTAATATGGAGGTTGTGGCTTCCTCCTGCGGCACTACTATTGAACTTGATTCTTCCCTGGTAAATTTAGCATTGGTTGAACTTGATGGACTTATGTCTTTACTCTACTATGTATCTGTGAAAGCCCCATGGGGCAGGGCCCTCCGTTCCTACTGTAAAAATGTGTTTATGTTTGTTACTTATTGTTTACTTATGTACTTAGCGCTATGAAATATGTTGGTAAATTATAAGTAAATGACAATAATAATAATTATTATTATAATGAGAGGGGGGAGAAAGAAGTGGGGAAGAGGGGGATGACATGGGGGGCAATGGAGTGATGATCACCACCTTGCTGCCACCACCAACACCAACAACACATGGAGTTCTCAGCAGGTTGTACACTCCCTTGCTTGGGAGCCCACCAGGGGTCGCTGTTCATAGGAGCTGGTTAGGGGGCGCTCTGATCTATCCTTTCCCATCTCTCTGCTCGCCCAATATAAAAACAAGCCCTTCCCAAGACGTCACTGGCGAGCCTTTCCCCTGGGAAACTACAACTCCCGGCATCCTTCTGGCGGCGCTGAGGAACGTCACATGGAGACGCCCTGCCCTTGGAACTACAAGTCCCGTCGTGCTTTGCTACCACCCCCCCCTTCCTCCTATAGCAGCCAAGAGGAGTCCGGCTGACAGCAGGGATTGGCCGGCATGGAACATCCGGGCTTCTCAGGAGAGGAAGTAAATGACGTTTCCTTCACGGGCTGGCGCCGGAGGAGGAGGATGGCTGCGCAGGGAGGTCGGTTTAGTGAGGAGAGAGAGTGGGCAGCGGCGGCCGCCGGGAGAGGGGGCAGCCGAGGGCGGGTGCCATAGACATGGAGTCGGTGATTTAGCCTTTATGTGCTGGAGTTGTTCCCAGCTCATGGTATTAATCCTACCCCCCCCCCCCCCCGCCGGGAGTTGCTCCCAGCCCTGGGTATTAATCCTAGCCTCCCCCCTCCCCCCCGGGAATTGTTCCCAACCCTGTATATTAAAACCTACCCCCCCCCCCCCGGAGTTGTTCCCAGTATGTGTATTAATATTTATATGTAGAGATGTTTGTATGTAGAGCCACATACACACATTATAAGGGCTTGATTACCCCGGAATCTCTTCTAGTCATCCTTTGTTTGGCTTTGTATGCGGATTAGTAATTGTGTGTGTTATTAATTGGAGTGGATAGAGTCGTCATGTTTTCCATAACGAACCATTGAGGTTCTTAACTTTTTAAATACCTTTATTGGGTCACACCTTAGTTGGTTACGTGTGCATATGTTACTACAATCCATTGACACTTGGTGAATAATTCGTTTGGTGTCCACTTTTTAAATCCCAAGAAGTAAATTGTCTTTAATCTTCTGTTTATAGCATGTGTGAAGTTCCCAGTGTGTATGCTTCTGAGAAATACATTTTGCGAGCATATAGTATACCAGTACCATATATTTACATTACCATATCTTTACATGTGAGTTTGTGAACAGTTGTACTTTGCTCCTGTTAATTATAATACTAGTTGCTTTGGCAGCTGAGTCCAAGGGCCACATCATGACACTTTGGCCCGGGCCTCCGTTAAAGAGCCATTTTCTAGATGTTTGACGGTGCCTTTATTAAAAAGGTACTTTTTCTTGTATGCAAAAGACATAATGTTCTAAACTGTTCTGCAGCAAACAGGCAACAAATGGTTCAAGAACATCTTGTATGTTTTGTAAATCTTGCGTTTAAAGTTGTACATAAGTGTTCAACAATATATGTACAAAGTGTCTATTTAGCTGGTGCTATAACCTCCCCCTCCCCTATTTAGCTGGAAAGTATTTTCTCCCAGATTAGGACTCCGATAGTGCTGTTTAAGGTAATGGTTAGGTCAAGGACAGGCAACTCCAGTCCTCAACAGCCACCAACAGATCTGGTTTTCAGGAGTGAGCCACCTGTGCTGAAGCAGGGATGTTCTGAGAACCTGACCTGTTGGTGACCCTTGAAGACTGGAGTTGCCCACCCCTGGGTTAGGCACTCCTATTTGGTTAAGGTGTGCGTTGGTCTGAACAAATCATTTTTATTTATTCTGCCTCTGGGTAAATAAGGCTGAAATACGTGCCTTATTTACCCAGCTAACTGGGTAAATGGCCCGTACCATATATGTATGTCCTGTATACATGTGGACTAATATTAAAGTCGGCATATGTTTTATGAAATTTACCTGGCAAATGCAGTATGTCAATTAGTATTTACTTTTTGCAGAAGTAGCCAAGTTTTTACATACACAGAATGGAATTCCCCCTTCAAACCCAGTCAGCAGTGGGATGGATCCACTCCATGCTTGCAGTATTCTCCAACAGCTTAAAACAATGTATGACGAGGGCAAGCTAACAGATATTGTAGTACAAGTGGATCATGGGAAAACCTTTTCTTGTCATAGAAATGTTCTGGCAGCAATCAGCCCTTATTTCAGGTATGTCCTTCACCATCCTGCAAATATAATATGTATTAAAAAGAACATAATTAAGCAAAGAATAATTTGCTTTATCTCTGCCTTATATTTTTATTTTATCAATGATTTGTGATTTCTCAATTGCTAAACAATGTTATGAATACATGGCACATCTAAATAACCTTTGTGTGTGATCTTTGCCTTTTGAATATAAAATACATAGAGTAATGTTTGCATCTTAACATTGTATGTCTTTATTTATATAGCGCCATTCATGTACATAGCGCTTTACAGCAGTAATAGACGTAATAATTATATAAATAACACAAAGTGGAGAAGTGCTTCAGACATAAAAGTAACATTTTGGAAAAGGAGTCCCTGCTCTGAAGAGCTTACAATCTAATTTGTTAATGAACGTACAGAGACAGTAGGAGGGCATTCTGGTAAGTGCGTCTGCAAGGGGCCAAGGTTAATCTATGAGGTGTTCATTATCTGCCATGGAGCTGCTCATATGCTTCCTAATGCAGGTGTGTTTTGAGGTGGGTCTTAAATGTGGATAGAGAGGGTGCTAGTCGGATATTGAGGGGAAGGGCATTCCAGAGGTGTGGGACAGTCGGTGAGAAGGGTTTAAGGTGGGAGAGGGCTTTAGATACAAAGTGGGTAGAGAAGACATTCTTGAGCAGAATGCAAGAGTCGGAATGGTGTATAGGGAGAAATTAGGGCTGAGATGTAAGGAGAAGCAGAAGAGTGTAAAGCTTTAAAAGTGAAGAGAAGAATTGACTGATACAGGATTTGATGGGAAGCCAGGAGAGGGATTTCAGCAGGGGGGACACTGAGACAGATATTGGAAATAGTGATTCTGGCAGCATTTAGGATAAATTGTTGGGGAGGCAGGAGGTGACGGGAGAGAATGAGAGTCTGTCAGTTTTTGCAGTCGAGCAGCAGAGGAAAGGGCATATCTTGGTAATATTGTGGAGGACCTGAGCTTCTCCCCTAAAAATTTTCGCAGGAACAGATGGGGGATCTGAGTGTGACGGGAAGGGAACATATATTCAAAGCTTTATTGATAACTGAAACACGGAGACACACACACCTGACGTCGTTCGCGCGGCGCCGCTTGAGGAGCTTGGTCGCGTCCTCAGCTTGCATGGTGGTGCCGCAGGGGGAAGAAAGGTAGATGTTCGGGAGCCACGCTCATACCGCATTATAAGCGGATCTGCGTTGTAGTGGTTTGCGCTATAACTGGGTTGAGCTGTAGTTAGACAGGGAGGGTCATGGTTTCTGTTTGAGTAATGGTATAACTGTTGCATGTTTGAAGGTAGAGGGAAAGGTAACAGTAGAGGGAGGAGTTAGTGTGTGAGCATAGGGATTATAGTAGGAGCAAGAGGTTTTAGAAGATGGGAGGTAATGGGGTCAAGAGGGCAGGTGGTAGAGGGAGAAGAGATCAGCAGCAACACATCCTCCTCTGTGACTGCAGATAAAAAGTCGAGGAATGCAGGAGGAGAGTTAGGAAGAGGTGTACGATGGGAGGAGGAAACGGGATGGCCTGATGTATGGATTCCACCTTTTCCTTGAAATAGTCGGCAAAGTCCTGAGGTGAGATGGAGGAAGAACAGGCAGCAGAGGGTGGTCTGAGTAGGGAGTCAGACAGAGAAGAGTCGGCGTGGCTTAGACGTGTGATTGATGAAGAAAAGTAGGTTTGTTTAGTTTGAGAGGGAAGAGTTGAAACAGGATAGCATCAATTTGTAGTGAAGGAAGTCTGCGAGTGACTTCCTGCAGAGGCATTCAGCGGAGCGTGTGTGGGAATTTAGCCAGGGTCTGTGGTTCAGAGGGCGAGAACGGCAGAGAAAGCGGGACGTGTAGATCAAGAGATGAGGATAGGGCAGAGTTGTAGTTCCTGACCTGGTTGTCTGTCTGGAGCAGAGCTAGGAGAGGGAGTAGTGTAAAGGACTCAAAATCTGGTAGGTTAATAGAGCACAGGTTTCTGCAGAGACTAAGGGGAGAAGTGAGAGAGGAGATGATGGTAAGAGTAGAAAAGGGGAAATTGAGAAATCGGAGAGAAGTTCTTGGTGAAAACCAGGTCTAGGTAGTGGGCATCCTTTTGGGTGCTGGTTGCAGTTAACTGTTGAAGGCCAAAAGAAGAGGTTAGAGAGGAAAGCGGGAAGCCCAAGGGAGAGGGGGGTCATCAATGACAGTTGAAGTCCCCAAGTATAAGAACATGGGAGAAAGAGCCAGTATTCAAAGTGAGACAGAAGGGGGATGAGTAGAGGTAAGTGGGCAATAGATGACCACCACGTGGACAGGGAGAGGAGAGAAAAGCTCCTTGACATTTATACCATGTAAGACAACTTGTGCTTTATAGTTTGAGTTTTTTTTTTTGTTTTTGTTTTTTTTTTATCCCCTCTGATCAGATGTGATCAAACATTTAATGCATGTATTGGCACCATCATTCACTGACTTGGAAGATAAAGCTATTAAATTAGACTTGTGAGAAGTTGGTGGCAAAATACTCACCTGTACAAGTCATATTTTCTGTTCTGCATGCAATTTTAATAACTGCTCAGTATTTTTTTTGCAGATCTATGTTCACTAGCGGCCTTACTGAGAGCACCCAGAAAGAGGTTCGAATAGTAGGTATTGAAGCAGAGTCAATGCAGCTTGTACTGAACTATGCATACACCTCTAGAGTTCAGCTGACTGAAGCGAACGTCCAAGCTTTGTTCACTGCAGCAAGCATCTTCCAGATCCCCTCCCTACAGGACCAGTGTGCTCAGTATATGATTAGCCGCTTGGACCCACAAAACTGTATAGGAGTATTTATTTTTGCCGATCACTATGGTCATCGGGAACTTACAGACAGATCTCAAGACTACATTCGTAAAAAGTTTTTGTGTGTAACCAAAGAGCAAGAGTTCCTGCACTTGAGGAAAGATCAACTCATAAGTATATTGGACAGTGATGACTTGAATGTTGATAAAGAGGAGCATGTTTACGGCAGCATTATATGTTGGTTTGAACATGAACGAGACACAAGAGAAGTGCACCTTCCGGAAATATTTGCCAAATGTATTCGCATGCTTCTTATGGAAGAGAACTTTATTGAACATGTTCCTCCCATGTTTGCACAGGTAATGGCCAAAAACTGTGTACAAAAGGGAAAGATTAGTGCCAATGACTGTAGACGACGACTTGGGATGACTGCTTCTGAAATGATAATATGCTTTGAGGCAGCCAACAAACACTCAGGAAAGAAGCAAACTGTGCCTTGCCTAGAAACTGTCACAGGAAGAGTATATAAACTATGCAAACCACCCAATGACTTGAGAGAAGTTGGTATCCTTGTGACACCGGATAATGATATTTACATTGCAGGGGGCTACAAGCCAAGCAACAATGATGTCTGTATAGACCACAAGGCAGAGAGTGATTTCTGCTTGTACGACCATTCGAACAATAGATGGCTACCAAAAGCCCCCTTGCTACGAGCTCGAATAGGCTGCAAACTGGTTCATTGCTGTGGTAAACAGTATGCAATAGGTGGTCGTGTTTATGAAGGTGATGGACGAAATCCACTGAAATCTGTTGAGTGCTATGATGGTAGAGACAACTGTTGGGCAGCTGTAAGTTTAATGCCGGTTGCGATGGAGTTCCATAGTGCTGTCGAATATTCGGATAAAATCTACATTCTACAGGGTAAGGCACTTAAAAATATTAACTTTTTTTTTTTCTTAATGGATTACATTTGCTAGGTTCTATTTTATCTTGTGTATATCTAAATGCAGTGGCTGATTAAGACCACCTGAAGCCCCTAGACACCAAGACATTTTTTTTTTTTTAAGGACCTTTCTTTGAGGCGGCTCTCCTCCTGCAACGTCATGACATCGCTATTTGATTGGTTGCCAAGACCATGCAACGCTGCAGGAGGAGTGCCGTTCTAGAGAAGGCAAGACATCTATCACTCTCCCACCCACCGCCTTTCCCCCTCACCGACACGTCTCCACCACACACACCACTGCCCCCACTGGAAGAGGGAGAGTATGGCAGACAGTGACCACCGGGCTGCTGCATGGGGAGCTGCAGCACTTGCCCACAACATTCTACAGGGGCCCTAGGCACGTGCCTAGTGGGTAATCTGGTACTGTCTAAATGTGATCATGATTCTTCATACGTTTAACAAGACAGGGTAAGTATGATGTGTGTTTGTCATGTTATCCCTGCTAGTGACAGAAAAGAGGTGATGCTGATACAGAAAATAAATGCACTATCAAGTAGAACCACAAATAATGACTTGACTATCCCAGCTCTCCCTAACACATTCCTGTCAAAGATTGAAGACTGAGCCCTACATCAGGATGTCAGGGTATACTAATCCTTCATAGGGACTAAAAATCGCTAATCTTGCTATTAAAACGACATGTGCGTATGAATTTTTAATTTTTTTTAATGGTAATACAAATAAAAAAATGTGATAGTGGATAAAAATGGAAATCTAAATTAAGGGTATTGTGAAATTATCTCAAGTATAACTATGCATCTAACACTGATCAATACAACATTTATAGATACAAATCTCAAATATACAAAGCTGGAATATAAAAACCACATTTCTGTCCAAAGATGGATGCTGTTTCATCATCAGCTCCCCCTCACCATCTCTCTCTCTCTCTTCCCCTTAGCACGCTGACTTTCAGGTCAGACTGCTAGAGGTCGCTCTTCCCCTGCCTTGCAGATTCCTCTACCGGCTTCTGTTTGTCGGGGCATACCATTTCCCCCCGCCTGTCTCTACGGGGGGTGGGGGAAGAAGGGAGCGGGCCCCCGGGATATAGCTACGCCCCTGAATCAAGAACAACCTACTAACGATAGGGCTCTAAAATTACACAAATACTGATGTCAAAGTTGCATGTCTATCCACAATATTTAAATATAAACATGTTCACCATTTAACCCTGCATATCTACAAATATAGGTTTCTATGATGTATGGATCAAAAACAAGACCCAAAAACAAAGATCATGGGTACAAAATAGATGTATATTGAATTTTGACTTGGTATATGCCCATTAAATGAACATCTACATAATCATAATTCAGTATCTTAATGTATGATCCCAATTCAATCATATTACCAGATTCAAACTAAGCAATTATCTAACAGTACAAAGAGAGAGGATTATCATGTTAACTGTCGGTGTGTGCGCAAATATACCAATAAGCTACTCCATGAGTTATGGATCTCTTTTGAAAGGAACACTATTAATTTCTATTAAAACTCCTTTGAGACAGTCTGTATAGTAAAGATCACTGGATTTTATTTATTTTTTTTTTTAAAGTCTTTCCCACAAGGGGTTGAAATCATAAGTTTCCAAACCTACCAAACTCATTCCCTTTGGATCCCCCTGACGCTTTAATGAAAGGTCTTCACACCATGTAATATCTAGTCATTCAAGATATTCCTCCGGTGTGCCAAAAAAACGTACCCCAAGATTTCTTTGGGCACTCAATAAACATAAATATATCACATATTGTATTGTGATAAGCTCATGAATGGTGACTCGAAATTTGTGGTGATTTAAAATGTTTTCTCTTATCTTTAATAAAACCACACATTTTACATTGCGTCTTCCCACATTTAAAACAGTCCTTGGGCTTACTTGTTGTCCTTGATGTGGTAGTGTTGCTTTTCTCCTTGTTTAAAGCCCTCTGGATTCTTGGTGCCAATATTAAATAAAAAATTAACAAATTTTATTGAAGTTTTTCCGGGGAGTGGGAAAAAATAAAGGCGGGGGGGGGGGGAACATCCAGTTAGAATTTTACAGAGCAAATCATCTAACATTCAGTCACACAGTCAGTGTGTGTATATATAGCAGTTTTTACAACATAATTAAGTGGGTATTAATTTCTGATTGACCAGCACCCAGAATCCAAGGCTAATCTGCGCAGGTGTCGTTAAGACTGACCAGTTTTTCCATGGTGCCAATATTCTTAAAGGTTTTTGGCCTTGTATATTTATGTAGCTTTATCTCAGAATTGGATCTGCTTTGAGTAATGGCCAATGTTTATTTAAAACTATAACTTTGCTCGTTTACTTTATCTAGTAATAATTTCTTCTCGGTTATTCCATCATTCTGTATTAGAATACTTTTTTTTTTTTTTTTTTTCCTAATTCTGATCAATAATTCCTGTCCACCTTGCATACCCTCATGTTCTCTCAATATCTTTATCCCTTCTCTCAATTTTTCTTTCAAAGCCATTGGTTGATCAAAATCCTCATCTCTTGTACAGTTCCGTTGTAGCCTTTGGAACTGACCCAAAGGGATGTTTGACTCATCTTTTTAAGGTGATTACGATCTGCAGCTAAATACGTATTTACATCAACAGACTTAAAGAATGTCTTTTATGATTTCTCCGCCGTCATTGATCTCTAACTGCAAATCCAAAAATTGTATCTATCTCAAATCAATATTAAGTTAATTTTAAATACCCATATATTGAATGATTGCAAACTATCCTCTCCATGCCAGATAATCAATATATAATCTATGAAGTGCTTATCACATTTTCAAAAAGGATTGTTCCATAAATTAACATTCCCAATATCCCATTACTACATTTGGATAACTGTGTGATCAGGATTGTTCATGTATCAAGACAAGAGTAGGTATGTGGGGTTGTCCTGGCATCCCTGCAAGGAACAGAAGAGGATGCTGAAAATAAATGAACAATAAAATAGAACCACAAATGACTCTTTACCATCCCAACTCTCTAACACCATACCTATGTCACAGATTCAAGACTGAGCCCTACTACAGAACATCACTTTCAGAATGTCAGAGTATACTAATCCTTGATCGGAAGGAACATGTGACAGGAGAATAAGTGTTTTGGAAGACTAGCTATAAGAGCGAGAACACCAAGAGAAGGGCTGTTTTAAAATGTCAGTACAATCCTTTTCGTTCTGGAGCTCAATGGTCCATCAGCAGGTTGCAGTGCTTGGAACACTTGGTGGGTGACAGAGCAGCTAAATCAAAGTTCTCAAATGCAGTTCAGATGTATTTTCTTTTTGTACTGCTGTTATGCTGAATTGAGACATTTAGAGGTCTATAGGACACATTCAACAAGTGCCAGTACAGATTATCACACCCGTTCCAGTGTTGACGCCCACTGACTTGAAACACTGTTTTTTACTTTGACTTGTATTGGCCTTTAGAAAGTTCCTTATATCTAAAATGTTTGTCATAATTTGAGGCTTAGTGCCTTCTGTTTTTTGGTTTTTTTGGGGGGAGGGGGTGCGGTTCCTTTTTTATGGAACCATTATTTTTGACTGTATTTTATACATATGCATTTTGTGTACCCTTTCCCATACTTAAATAGTTTAGTGTTGATGTGTAACTATTTATTTTATAATCTTTACGTGAAAAAAAATAATTTAATTTTTATTTTTTCCATTCTAGGAGATGTTTTTCTGTGTTATGATCCTCAAAGAGACTACTGGGGTTACCTAACGCCTATGACTGTGCCTAGAGTCCAAGGGATGGCAGCTGTGTACAAAGACTCCATCTACTATATAGCTGGAATCCATGGAAATCATCGCGTGCTTACCGTAGAGGCCTATGATACTGAACAAAATAGGTGGACTCGCAAGAAAGATCTTCCATGTGACCAATCCTCCAATCCATACATTAAGCTCTTGGTCGTCAAGCATAAACTCCACTTGTTTGTTCGAGCAACCCAAGTCAGCGTTGAAGAGCTTGTCTTCCGAACCAGTAGGAAGAACTCGCTCTACCAATACGATGAGGTTGTTGACCAATGGAAAAAAGTCTACGAAACTCCAGATAGGCTGTGGGATCTTGGTCGTCATTTTGAATGTGCAGTTGCTAAACTGTATCCCCAGTGTCTTCAGAAAGTTTTTTAAGATGTATCGGCAAATGGCCTTAACAAGCTGATATGTTGTAAAAAGGAAGAGAAATGACTCAAACTTCACATTTGTCAGTATTTAATGTTTGTTATAAATGGACAACTTTTTTTTTTGGGGGGGGGGGGGTGTGGGTGCTTTTAAAGGTTGCGGTGAAAGGGTGCGGCTTTTTTTTTTTTTTTTTTAAATGATTATATAAAGCTTCTCACCATTGGTGTGTTCATTGAAATCTGAGTTTACAAAGTGCAATTATCAGTTTTTTTGTTTTTTTGTTTTGTTTTTTTTTCCTTCATGATATACATGTAATGTCATTCTATGTTTTTGTAGGTAGGAAATGTTTAAAGTTAAATTATTAATTGCTTTTGGGGGAACCAACATAACTATGCACTAGAGTGAAGAAATTGAGCATTTACTAGTTTAAAGGTGCAGTTCCACTTACTGTTCATTTTATTCTTCTCTAGAAGTTTTCTGTTGAAGAGATGGTAATGTGAAGTCATTTCAGAACCTCGTTCAATTGGTCAAATTGTGAATTTTCTAAGTACTATATATATTTCTTGTCCCTGACTGGTTGCAACTGGAATTACACCTGCATTCTTTAATCAGTTAGGTTTGAGCCCCTAACACGAGCAGTATGCATTGTGTATTCCATCCTATTTATTGCTATGACACACATTTAAGTGATATAGATGTTTTATGTCTGAGTGCCTTCATCTTACAGCAGTGGCACTATATTGGGTAGTACTGCATCTTTAAAGTAGGAATTTTTTTTTTCAATTACGGGTAAAATCTGAGGCAATATCACTAGGTTTCGTCCTTTCTGTTTTCATAGAAAGAATGTCTGTAGTACTATAAAACACTAGACAAGTCCGAATAGGTTACCCTTTTCAGTGCAACGTACTGCAATCCCCTGCATAACTGCTATACGTTTGCAGTGTACATTTGTTTCTGAATCTTTTTCTTTAATGCTTTCTCGGCGTTTTATTTTGTATCCAAGACAGAAACAGATAGCTACAGGACAACAGATTTTTCCAGACAACACAATTTTTATCTGAAGTTATTTAAAAGCACATGATGCTTAAACGGGTTTTATCCTTGCACATGCTTTAATATTGTATTTCAATGGTGCTAAATCTTTTTAAAGCTGACCAAGTTTAGGATTAGCGTAAATTGTTTTACATTTGATATGGAAACACTGAACAGGCTTGTGAAAATGGCTAGAAACAAACAGGAGGAATTTAGGGTTTAGTTTAAGCAGGGTAAGCATTGTCACTCCACAGCTTGTGTGTTTGTGCTATATGCTATACTACTGCAGAAATAACTTAAAGCCAATGGAAGTTTGGTGGCAATACAGTGTTTAGACTTTTTTTCTCCTTTGGTAATAGCTGGCTTTAAAAAGGGAGCAGTCTTGCAAGCTTCCTTTTTTTTGATATAACAAGCTTGCAAAAAGTCACTACCCACAGTTCAATTATTTACTAGCTTTACCTCCTTTGTTTGATTTTTGCCAGACCTTTTGCATGGGAAATTTTGTATGATGAGGTTTATGCATCTACAAGCACCCAGATGATGGCTTCAGAATATAGAACTAAATGAATGAACAGAGGGAATCCACATCTACAAAATTTGTGGAAAGTGTGTAATGCATCCCTTTTATTGTGGAATATACAACGATTTGCCTTTTTAATAACCGCCCATGTCATATTGCAGCCTAACTTATTGCAGATATGTTTAGAAATAAGAAGTGGGAAACACTAATTCTCATCAATTGGTGTTCGGCAGTTTCACTTCATTAAACTTTTGTCCATTTGTGTATTTCACATCTAGTATAAAAACTGTGCTTGTGACATGGATTTTCTGATTCCTTTTAAGAAACAAAATGCCCTGGTATTCCACTCATCCTTTTTTTTTTTTTTTTTTTTTTTGTTTACTTGAAGTGAAACTTCTGTCTAACCATTCACTACAGTCCCAGTATTTGTGGTAGAATTGTCTTGTTGGTGAATATCCTGTGGAATTGGGAGAATATAGTGGAAGGAGGGGGGGAAATGGCAACACCATGTACAATAACAAGCAATAAGCTACGAAAAAAACTCACTTGCTTTGGGAGGCCAATGGGTATGCCAGCCATTGGTGGGTACTGCAGTTGCACTTGTGTTTACTTCTGACATGAGTTAACCCCCTCACTGCCAGTGAGGAGACGGCCTTTGGTGATTGGAATAAATTGTAACCTTATAGGTGATAAGTGTTTGTTTATGCCCAGTTCTTGCACAAAATATACTGTGAAACTGAAAAAACTCCGTGAAACATTACATACCTCATCCAGTTGACAAATTCCTTATTTCCTTATTTTTGTTAATCTGGTTTCTACATATCCTGTAATTTTGGATTTATAGCGTCAGTGGTTGGACATGCATTCAGCCACGTTTCTGTACACGTTCAGCATGATATATTTCCATTTCCAGTGGCATAGTTTTTGTGGTTGCAAGCTTTGGGAAGCACCCTTCCTTTTTACTGTGTTGCTTTAGTACATACGATCTAACTTGCAAAAGGTTTATGTAACGTTTTTGTTTTATATACCTGTAGTTTCTTTGAACAGGATTTCTTGCTTTTTGACAATCTTCTATTTATTTGTGAGTATCTCCATGTGTAAACTACCAATGATATAACTTGAATACCTGATAAGTCTGGGTCTGTATTTAGGTGTGATGTGGTGTGGATTTTTTTTTTTATATATGTGGCAGCATGGGAATTTCTAATCGCTTTAGGTATATATGAGCTTTAGGACTTCACCAGTCTTCTAAACTTCTCATGTGAAGTCCATATGCGGTCTTGAAAGCATATGTACACCTACAGCTGTAAAGCGGTCTTATTTTAGTTCTTTTTAAGATCCATCATGCAGGGACATCTGCTATAACTTTGAACTGCTGAACACTCACAAATTTAGAGGGTTAAAGGAGAAATCTGTCCATCCACTTGATTGAAATCTGGGAGTCCCTGAGAGCTTAACCGTGCTATTTTCAGCTCTGGGCACCCTCTGTTTCCTGAGATGATTACTGGCAAAATTATGTTTCCTGGTTTTTAAGTAATCTATATGGTGGTCCAACTGATGTTGCGGCTTCCTATTGCCCAAGACTGTGCAGCCGTTTTTGTTTCCATGGAAGGCGATTTATATCCGGTATGTATCTTTGGGAACCGGGGTCCCCGGAGCTGAAAATAATAGGGTTTGGCTTTGGAGTGCCCCCCCTGATTCCCAACTGTTGAAATAATTGGGAGGTAATAAGTGTAGGGGTGTCTGCTCCTTTTATGTATCAAAATACCCAGCTGCACAACTAGGGCAAAAAAAAAAACCCATACCATGGTCTCATTGGGAATTATTTGATTACATCTGGTGCTGTTCTTGACATGATTTGACACCATATTTTGCAGTCTGGGAAACCTGAATACATGTTATCTATAATAGATGTGGAGAGTGAATTGAGCAATTACATAAAGTCTAGTCTAACAGAGCCTGAGACTTTTTGTATACTTATCAGAAGGCTAATGTTAAGGTTAGGGCACAACTAGTTGTATTCCAGGGGTGGGCCTGAGCCACTGATTGAGCCATCTGTGCTGAAGCATGGAAAGCCTAACCTGTTGGTGGCCTTTTGAGAACTGGATTTGTCCACCCCTGTTATACGCCTTGCCCAATAATGCCATTTTTTAAGTGCTTCCCCCCCTGTTTGTATAGAAGTGTTGTCAAATGTTTGGCTAATTTTATCAATGGTACAACGACATATTGCACAGGAGTAGTGGAATTTCCTATGCTCTAATTGATGCATTGTATTTGGTAGCTGGCTGGACATCTTTTTTGCCATTGACACATTTTATATTGTATGATAATAAATAAATGTTTGACCTAATCCTTCTCTGGACATTTTTGTTTTATGGTTGGTTTCATTCATATAGTAACCCCACACATTATTTTAAGCTGTTTAACACTGTGTGTACGGTTCAGTTTTCAGGTAGGCCGGCAAGTGCAGTGAGGGTAAATTAGTTTTTTGTTTTTCTTCTTTATGCAGTTTGCCACGGTTCCACACTTCTGCATTCTACTTGATACTACTTTTTTTTCATATTATAAAAATGTTTTTGTTGAAGGGCTGCTTTAGGTTTGGTCTGCTTCATAATCCCATAATGAATGAAATGATGGCTAATTCAACAGCTCTCCCTCCCCCTTTAACTGAACAATATAAATTGTGACAAATGTTGCATCCTCGTGTAAATGTAAATAGTCTTAAGACAACATTTGGGGAGGACACAAAGCGCAAAAACTTCCTCTCCAGGGTGGAAAAGTCACATGGAATCTCAAACCGATGTGGGCAGCATATGTAGGGGAAAAAAAGAAAAAATATATAGTGCAACACAGTTTTAATTAATATAAAATACTCGAGCAAGGAGCTCCAATACACTCACATGCTCCAGATCAAATAAAAGCAGTTTAACCACTCGGGGTTCAGACGCAGCTAGGTAGATTCCAATCAGATACAGCACGTCCTCTACTTCCGCATTCGGGCGGTGTCTGCCGTCACGGATCGGTTCCTTCAGTTGTCCAGCAATAGGGGAAGGATCCTCTGGCCCCGTGGTAGTCGGCAGCAGTGAAGAAGTCCGAACCATCGGATGAAACACGTAGGGTTTCCTGTGCGCTCAGACCTGTGAAGGAGTCAGTTTCCCTGCGGACTCTCTGCCGTGACATCAGCTGTGCTGTCATCGCGTCCTCCCGCCCACACGCTTTGTGTTGCTGCCGACTACCACGGGGCCAGAGGATCCTTCCCCCTATTGCTGGACAACTGAAGGAACCGATCTGTGACGGCAGACACCGCCCGAATGCGGAAGTAGAGGACGTGCTGTATCTGATTGGAATCTACCTAGCTGCGTCTGAACCCCGAGTGGTTAAACTGCTTTTATTTGATCTGGAGCATGTGAGTGTATTGGAGCTCCTTGCTCGAGTATTTTATATTAATTAAAACTGTTGCACTATATATTTTTTTCCCTACATATGCTGCCCACATCGGTTTGAGATTCCATGTGACTTTTCCACCCTGGAGAGGAAGGTTTTGCGCTTTGTGTCCTCCCCAAATGTTACTTTGAGAGATTGAGATCTCTCACACACGCTGCATCTCCTCTTGGTGATATTCATTTGTTGTTTTTTCTTTATTAATGTATTATTAAGGTTTGCGCTTACTTTCCTTGCACCATTAAGACAACGTTTAAAATATTCGACTGGAAACAGCAGTAACTTTCAGTGATCATTTTATAGCATGTTTCTACAAAATCATGGGGCCTCTCCCCATAGGAACATCTGAAGATTGCATACGAGGGTGTGGGTAGGGCAGCGAACAAATATTTAGGCCCAGGACAAATGAAAGGAGTAGAGCCAGAGGGGAAGAGCATGTATGGGCTGGCGGAGTGAGAAGAGGGAGGATGGGCTGGGGGTGCTGACTATGGTGATGGGCATGCAGAGGCAATGCATGGGACTCCCTGCAGGCCATGTAAGGTAGAAAAGCCTACAGCAAGGCAAGCAGAAGAGAGGGCCATACAAACTTTAGGGATGTGGGCAGGAGGTGGTATGGGCCTGGTGGGTTGGGATTTGTTTGAGGAAGTTGTGCTTGACTTGTATAGGTCAGCAGGGCTCTCTTTGGGCCTGGCTCTTTACTTCCTTTCTCTTCCCCCCACCCCACCACCTTTTCTTGCTTGAACAACGAGATCAGACACCAAGTTTTAGGTTGACGTGAACAAATTGAAGCTTAACTTTGATGATAAAGCACATGTATATGCATTTTGAAACCATTAACAACACTGCCCATGGAACCTTATTGTTCCATTTTAATCACTGATGCTTATAGGGAATCCTGTTTAACTTGTTTGGCATGTCATGAGACTTGGCTTTTTTTCTTTTTTTTTTTTTTTTCTTGGGTGCTTTTTGGAGGTTATTTTTAGTGAGGGCTGTTTTGGTGGAATGAACAGTGCAGGAAACCAGATTGTAGAGGATCTAGAAGAGAATAGGTGGGGAGAAATTTGGAGCAAGTGAGAATTCAAGGAGTTTGAGACAAAGCAGACGGGGGACAGGGCAATAGAGATAGGTCGGGTCAAGATTGCTGTTTGAGTAAAGGTATAACTTGCATGCTTGAAGGAGGTGGGGAAGGTAGTTGAGTAAAGGGAATTTTAATTATCCAGACATAGACTGGGACAATGAGATTAGCATTACAACAAAAGGAAACAGGTTTTTTTGGGGGTGCTTAAAGACAATTATGACCTAAATTATTGAGGAACCAACCAGGAGAGGGGCAATACTAGATTTGGTAATATCAAACAATGTAGAAGTAATGGCAAATATTCAAGTCCTGGAACATTTGGGTAACAGTGATGAGACCATGTTATCATTTTAAATAAATTATCAAAACAGATTATTTGGTTTCAACAAAGACCTTAAACTTTAGCAAGGCAGATTTTAATAAACTGAGATCTAATCTACAAGTAATACATTGGGATGATGTTTTTGCAGGAAAAATGTACAAGATAAATGAGCAGTCTTTAAAACATTGTTAGAAAAGCACACTTATCAGTTGCTTATTATACCCTTGGGTAATAAGTATTAAAAAAAAAGTCAAAACCATTGTGGCTAAATAAACAGGTAGGGGAGGAAATGGACAAGAGGAAGGAGTTTTAGATTCTTTAAATCAGAAGGGATGGAGACATTGTATTGGAATTATAAGGAATGTAACAAAATTGCAAAAATTGATAACGAATAAAGAATAGAAAGGAAGATCGATCCTAAAAAGTACTTTAAGTACCTTAATAACAAAAATGAGAAAAAAATATAAGACCCCTTCAGTGTGAGATGGGCAGGCAGATTATTGGAGATAAGGAAAGAGCAGAGGTATTAAACACATTCTTTGCCTTTGTGCTAACCAGGGAAGAATCAATTTCAATGGTAGTGCCGCAGGAGGAAGCCACAACCTCCATATTAATTGGTTAACTGAGGAAGAAGTTCATAAGCGACTTGAAAAAATTAAAGTAAATAAGGCACCTGGCCCCGATGGCATACATCCAAGAGTTCTCAAGGAGTTAAGCTCAGTAATAGCCAAACCATTATATTTAATATTCAAGGACTCCATTTCCACAGGCTCAGTACCACAAGATTGGCGTAAAGCAGATGTGGTGCCTATATTTAAAAGGGGAGCTAGGTCACAACCGGGAAATTACAGACCTGTAAGCCTGATTTCAATAGTAGGGAAACTACTTGAAGGTTTAATACGGGATAATATTCAGGAATACCTAATGGAAAATAAAATTATTAGTAATAGTCAGCATGGATTTCTGAAGGATAGATCTTGCCAAACTAACCTTATTTGTTTCTTTGAGGAGGTAAGTAGGAATTTAGACCAGGGTAATGCAGTTGATGTGGTCTACTTAGATTTTGCAAAGGCTTTTGATACGGTTTCACACGTGGTTGGTGTACAAAATAAAGCAAATTGGACTCAGTAAAAATATATTCACCTGGATTGAAAACTGGTTAAAGGACAGACAACAGAGAGTTGTCATAAATGGAACTTTTTCAGGTTGGGCTAAAGTCGTGAGTGGAGTACCTCAGGGATCGGTACTGGGACCCCTGCTTTTTAACTTGTTTATTAATGACTTTGAGGTTGGGATCGAGAGCAAAGTCTCCATCTTTGCTGATGATACTAAATTGTGTAAGGTAATAGAATCAGAGCAGGATGTAATTTCTCTTCAGAAGGACTTGGAGAGACTGGAAACGTGGCAAATGGCAAATGAGGTTTAATACAGATAAATGTAAGGTTATGCATTTGGGATGCAAGAATAAAAAGGCGACTTACAAATTAAATGGAGATATATTGGGGGAATCCTTGATGGAAAAGGATTTAGGAGTGCTTGTAGACTGTAGGCTTAGCAATAGTGCCCAATGTCATGCAGTAGCTGCAAAGGCAAACAAGATCTTATCTTGCATCAAACGGGTAATGGATGGAAGGGAAGTAAACATAATTATGCCCCTTTACAAAGCACTAGTAAGACCACACCTTGAATATGGAATACAATTTTGGGCACTGTCATGATAGAGAGGATTTGGCCCGGGATTAAAGGGGTTACACCCCATTTGGCCACCCTCTACTCACCTAGGAAGCTAGGGGTTAACTGGACTGGGGTCCAGTAATGTGGTTTTGCCTTGCTTCAGCCATCCAACTGTTTATTCCCCTGTAAAAATGTATTGTTTCTGTTCCAGTGACTGCACCACACAAACACTGGGATCCATCCGGGAGGGCAAGGGTTAATAGTTGAATAGTGATTCTAGCCCTTTGTTTAAGTTACCCTCAAAGATGCCTGCCTACTAAGGAATGCGACCAAATGTTTAGGAAGCTGGAGTGGTTTGTGAGTGTTAAAACTCACACTTACAAACCATAGTATCCTGCCAGACACTCCATTTGGTAGACTGGCCAACACCCCTGATTTAGGAGTGGGGCTACAGAATGTGTGACATAATTAAATATAAGAATATTATGAGATGTCCTCGGCTGAACGTGCTAAAAGCTACATATGTGTATTCGTGGGACTGATTCGCACATAAGGATTACAGACACCTGGGGCCTCATGCAGAGAGCATAGAATTTTAAAATTGGCGAATTTCATAAAAAGTAGCTTTTTTGGAGAGTTTTATTCTCCATATGCAGAAAAGTGCGAATTCTGCTATGTTTAACATGGATGCGTGTGGCGAGTTTAAATTGGCGAGATGCGCGCTTCAGAAACGTGTAAAAACAAATTCGCGCCTTTTTTTTCCCCTTTACTATAGGCGGCGAGCGCCATCTTGCCATCTTTTCCTGGCGCGGCAAAAATGCGAGAATCGCGCCATTTTTTGGCGCGAACAGCCGCTACTTGCCGTTCGCACCTCTCTGCATTCGGAGAGTTTTAAAAATGGCGAGATGGAGGTTCTCGCCAGCCGCAAGGCGAATTTTAGCAATTGAAAAAACAAAATGGCGCGTTTTTCGGAACTTGCCATTTTCTGCCGGTTTCTGCGCGAAATTGTACAAAAAATGGCGAATTTCGAAATAACGATGCTCTCTGCATAAGGCCCCTGATGTTTAGCCGGTCCTAAGAGACATATATTAATATCTCTCTTAATTTTAGTATTACACGGTAATATTTAGTCTCATTGGGAGCGTCATGCGTGACGGAATGTATTAATATGTCTCGCGTGCCAGTAAGTACTCCTGAACTGAAGTTATGAAGTTATTTACAGTGTATATGAAATTTTGGATCTGCTCTGAAAAATGCAGACCCCCATCTGCTATGTTAATAGGGCAGGGAGAGCATCCTGCAAGAATTAACATAGCCCGGTGATCAAAAGGTAACTGCCCTAATTGTTTATACTGGGGGCAGGAACCAAGGAACTGAGTGTTTTTAAGTGTGATACTTTACACTTACAATGGAATTCAAAATCTGCTTCAAAGAGATTTTTTCTAGCCAACTCGGCATCTTGAGTGCAAGAGAAGGGTTGAAATGGTATATAAGTCAGTCTCCCATTACTCAAATGTCTTCATGTGTCTTCATGATCTGCATGTATTGCTGTGATGTCTTCATCTGAAACTGAATTATGGAAGAAATGGCCCATCCTGTATCTGATGGCTTTTCTTGTCCTAACCTTTAAGTAAGTGTCCATATTTTGTCTGTTATTTGTACACGAGAGTGTGTTCACCTTTTTCAAGGAATAAATTATATTTGATCATATCTAAGTCTCGTCCGGTTCAACCCAGTTATATCTTTTGTGGTGTATTACTATAGCCTGTCACAAAGATCCCGTCACAGGCTTATAATAAAACTGGTGGCAGCGGCGGGACTGAACTGGACCTGTATTACAGTGTACTGAGCGATACTGTAATATAGTGGGAACTCGATGGTAATTGCGAGTTCCTGGGACTAAAGATATTGAACACACAGTGTACAACATATAACACAAGATATGGCACCTCCTCACTGTTCCCCTACTTGTGAGAAGCATTGTCTCCAGAACCAAAGTGCCGGCCATCCGTGTGACTGGAGCCGGGCACCGAGACGGAGGAGTGCATCAAGTCGGCGCGGGGACCAACAGCCGGCTAGGCTGAGAGAGAGGCAGCGATCGGTGAGCATGAAACCCGGCAGGCTGAGCAAAGATCCACAGCTGCAGCCGCTGTATTTATTTATTTATAAAATATTTTACCAGGAAGTAATACATTGAGAGTTACCTCTCGTTTTCAAGTATGTCCTGGGCACAGAGTAAAACAAATAATACATGGTTACAAATACAGTTACATAAATGAACAAGGTATACATTTATATACAAGACATTGCATGCACAGTTAAAGAAAATATATATTATGAGCTTATGAAACAGTTACAGACCAGATTAAAGTGTGAGACAGCCTTAGATTTGAAAGAACTTAAGCTGGTGGTGGATATGAGAGTCTCTGGTAGGTTGTTCCAGTTTTGGGGTGCACGGAAGGAGAAGGAGGAACGTCCGGATACTTTGTTGAGTCTTGGGACCATGAATAGTCTTTTGGAGTCTGATCTCAGGTGATAGGTACTGCATGTGGTAGGGGTGAGGAGCTTGTTCAGGTAGCTGGGTAGCTTGCCCAGAAAGTATTTGAGGGTGAGACAGGAAAGGTGAACTTTGCGCCTAGACTCTAGTGATGACCAATCTAGTTCTTTGAGCATTTCGCAGTGATGTGTGTTGTAGTTGCATTGGAGAACAAAACGACAAATTGAATTGTAGAGGGTGTCAAGTTTGCTAAGGTGGGTTTGAGGAGCCGAGCCATATACTATGTCTCCATAGTCAATAATTGGCATTAGCATCTGCTGTGCAATACGCTTTCTGACCAGGAGACTTAGGGAGGATTTGTTCCTGTAAAGTACCCCTAGTTTGGCATAGGTCTTGGTTGTCAGGGTATCAATGTGCATCCCGAATGTTAAGTGGGAGTCAAACCATAAGCCCAGGTATTTAAAACTAGTGACAGGTGTTAGGGTGGTTTTAGCGTTGGTTCTAATCAGGAGCTCAGTCACTGGAAGCTTTACAAATTTAGTCTTGGTCCCAAATACCATTGTTACAGTCTTGTCAGTGTTTAAAAACAGTTTGTTTTGGGAAATCCAGTTTTCGAGTCTCAAAAAGTCAGACTGAAGTATGTGTTGAAGGTCAGAGAGGCTATGGCTGTGTGCATACAGGATTGTGTCATCTGCATACATGTGTATTGAGGCTTCCGTACAAGCTGTGGGAAGATCATTAATGAACACTGAGAAGAGTAGGGGCCCCAGAACAGAGCCTTGCGGGACACCACAGGTGATATCCAGGGGGTAGGAGTTAGAGCCTGAGATGGACACATGTTGGGATCTTCCTGATAGGTAGGACTGAAACCAGTTTAAAGCATGTTTCCCTATTCCAGAGCTCTGGAGTTTGTTAAGCAGGATAGCATGATCAACTGTGTCAAAAGCCTTTGCAAAATCTAGGAATACTGCACCAGTGAGTTGTCCCCGTTCCATTCCACACTGGATTTCATTGCAAACTTTTAGCAGGGTAGTTACGGTGGAGTGTTTGGGACGAAACCCAGACTGGAATTGGCTAGGGAAATTTGTCTTGGTGTAGAACTCGCTTAATTGGGAGTGGACACATTTTTCCATAACTTTGGATAGAATTGGGAGAAGTGAGATTGGCCTGTAGTTTGAGACAGTGTTTTTGTCCCCACTTTTGAAGATTGGGACAACTCTGGCAGTTTTCCAGGTCTTAGGGATATGGCCTGCAGACAGGATAGAGTTGACTATGGACGCAATTGGTTTGGCAATGGCTGGGGCACCAAGTCGTAGGAACCTAGATTGTAGTAAGTCGGGTCCACATTGGCTGCTTAGTTAGGTGGGCCCCCCTGTAACCATCGAACCGCCCGGAGAGCAGGGAAGGGACCCAGCTTCGGGACGGCAGAGACTTGTGGAGGGAGCGGTTGATCTCCGGGACCACGAGAGTCTTGCAGCAGGAGGGGTATTGGTCGTTGCGGCGGCCAGTCCGTTTTACCCAGAATTGCTGGCCCTGATGTTTACGCAGGGAGAGATGTCCCCGGCAGAGTGGCTCGAGCACCTGAAGCTGGCAATGATCCGACCCACTTACCTCCTCCCAGAGCCCGGCGCTCAAGCAACTCCGCTCTGGACTCCGTTGCCCCTTGCTGGGGTTAGTCCACCGGCGGCGGAGAAGCTCCGGAATGAGCCCGGCGCTCGAGCAACTCCGCTCTGGACTCCGTTGCCCCTTGCTGGGGTTAGTCCACCGGTGGCGGAGAAGCTCTGGCAGGCGCTGCGGCACTGCCAACAAACGGGCCACAATAATGCCCAGTGCCCGGACCGTGCACGGTCGGGCGAAGAAGCCCTCAGAGCCAGCGCTCACGAGCTGCGGAAAAGATGACCCAGTTAGCAGCATCCTCTGATGGCTCCCGCCCAGCCAGGGCGACAACACTTCGCGGGACATCCTTGAGAACCTGGCCGGGCTGCATCGGCAACAGCAGCGGAGAGCGACGGTCATCCACCTGATCCCGGCGGAGAACCGGCGGTGGCGGAGAAGCCGCCACTCCGGCATCCTGCCGGCGGCAATTTTATTTGGGGGGAGAGTTGGGGTGTGCGGGAGGTGGGTGTTTCACATTGTTTGGTGGAGTCGGCAATTCCCAGCGATGACCGGAGCCCCACAATCCACGCCGGCGACCCTGCACCAAAGCCGGGTATTGCTGCGGCAGCTACCCGGGGCTCGCCCATGGCGGCGATGGCGGCGGAAGAGCCGCAATTCCGGCAAAGTGCCGGAGCCCTTTCTGAGTGGGGGGAGGGACAGGGTTTGCTGGATGGGGTTATTTTACCTGGTTTGGCGGGAGCCGTGTTACTCCACAAAGACCTGGGACCCTTGTCCTGCACCGTTGTACCTGTACCCAACCCGGGCGCTGTCGCGGCAGCAGCCTGTTGCTGCCCGGCCCAGATGATGCCGGCGGCGGCCACTCAAGTCCCCCTGCAATCGGGACCAACGAAGGCGGCGGTCTCTGCGGGGACCAGCGAGGTAAGCCAGACCAAGTCGCAGACTGACCCTGACTTATTTTTCCCTATGACTGTACCACGTTGTTTCACAATAGGGGTGACCGGGGGGTGGCAGGAGGTAGGGGTACCAGTGGAGGGGAAGGAAGGGCAGCTTGTAGGGCAGCCAGGCGTCCCCATTACCCTGGCGGAGCAGCAAGGGGACTCTCAGTTAAGAGCCCCACTGTTGCAGCCTTGCTATGGGCTGGAGGTATCAGGGGTTGTGGCAAAGTTAGACCACCCCCAGATTACCTGCCAGCCAGGAGCTAAGGTGGGTGCATCTGCACCAGCAACCCTGAGCTCATCCCCGGTAATGGGGAGGCAGCGTCAGGGAGATGGCCTCACTCAGGTGTCCCTAGGATCCAGGTTAGGATTAGCTAGGGAGAAACAGAGTGAGGGGAGGCTGCAGGTAGGTAGCCAGCATCAGATCTCAGTGAGAGAAGACGGGCTAGTGGTAGCCGGGGAGGGAAAGCAGCAGGTATGGCAGCTAGAGTTTCCCATTACCCTGGCCGAGCCTCAGGGGGTTTCTCAGATCAGCAACCCCCTGTTGCAGCCTAGCTATGGGCTGGGGGTATCATGTGCAGTGGCCAGCTTGTGCCACGGGATACCTGCCAGCCAAGAGCTAAGCGGTTGCATCTGTAGAGGTGCCCCTGAGCTCATCCCTGGTAAGGGGGAGACAAGGTCAGGGAGGTAGGTGCATTCAGGTAGTTCCAAGGTCTGGGTTAGGATGGCCCAGGGGGGAGAGGAGTGCAGGTGGGCTGCAGGGAGGTAAGCAGCAGGAGTCATCAGCAGGGGCTGAGGTGCCGGGCCTATGGGAGGCTAGGCAGGGAGACACTGTGGAGCAGGGGGAGATAGGAGGTCAGTGGGGTGTCAGGCAGCTGGCAGAAGCTAGGGATGGGCTAGGTAGGCAGGAGGTCCCTTGTTCTGACTGGCCAGGAGTGACCCCCCTGACAGATTCCCCAGGGTTCCCAGAGGAGGGGCTGTGGGTAGATAGGCAGCCAGGGAGGAGAGTCAAGGGTATAGCAGAGCAGCTACAGGTGGGCACAGGGCCAGGGCAGGTAGGGTCCCTACAGGATAGTGACATAGCTCTTTCCCAACTTGGTTGACAGGAAAGCGACGGTCTGTGCTTGATAGCTGGTCTCTCGCTGGTGCAGAGACATGCAGTATGCAGCCTGGTCAGCAGACAGGCCCCTTCACCATGGACTTGGTTCACCAGGCATGGGGTGGGGGGCAGAGGGAGGCAAAGGAGAATGCCCGGCGGCCACGGTGGAGCCCTGCTCAGCAGGATCTGGACTTCATTATCCACTGTGGCCAGGACAATGTACTGGACAATGCCGGAGGACAATTTTGCCAGGCCAACCCCTCAGGACTTATTGAGTGCTTCAAGGGCGCCAGTGGTGTCCCAATGCCAGGGGAGGCAGCTGGGGCACCAGGCACCCATTGAGCAGGGGAGGTGTCATGATAGGATTTGGCCCGGGATTAAAGGGGTTACACCCCATTTGGCCACCCTCTACTCTCACCTGGGAAGCAAGGGGTTAACTGGACTGGGGTCAAGTAATGTGGTTTTGCCATGCTTCAGCCATCCAACTGTTTATTCCCCTGTAAAAATGTATTGTTTCTGTTCCAGTGACAGCACCACACAAACACTGGGATCCATCCGGGAGGGCAAGGGTTAATAGTTGAATAGTGATTTTAGCCCTTTGTTTAAGTTACCCTCAAAGATGCCTGCCTACTAAGGAATGCGACCAAATGTTTAGGAAGCTGGAGTGGTTTGTGAGTGTTAAAACTCACACTTACAAACCATAGTTTCCTGCCAGACACTCCATTTGGTAGACTGGCCAAACGCCCCGATTTAGGAGTGGGGCTACAGAATGAGTGACCTTATTAAATATAAGAATATTATGAGATGTCCTCGGCTGAACGTGCTAAAAGCTACATATGTGTATTCGTGGGACTGATTCGCACATAAGGATTACAGACACCTGATGTTTAGCCGGTCCTAAGAGGCAGATATTAATATCTCTCTTAATTTTAGTATTACACGGTAATATTTAGTCTCATTGGGAGCGTCATGCGTGACGGAATGTATTAATATGTCTCGCGTGCCAGTAAGTACTCCTGCATGAAAACACTCCCCCCGTGGGAGGCAGGAACGGCGCGCAGCCCAAAATGAAACCGCAGCAGGCAATGGTGATGAAGCACACGATTTATTCAAACATCAGGGTAAAAGAGTCTGGCGGATCCTCTTACGCGTTTCAGCCCGTGGGGCTTTTTTGAAAACCTCCCACGGGGGGAGTGTCTTCATGCTGCAGATCTTCACTGGCTGCGCGCCGGACAGCTGCTGTTCCTGTCATTCCAGGACATAGAGGGATACACCTGATGCGAGCAGAGCCAAGTTTGCAACCAGTTTTCAGATTGCCGGTGCTGCTGTTTATTCTTACTACTGGCCTCCCATCACTTTTCACAACCGTGAGTCTACAATTACAATTTCACTGGTGCTCTAAGGAGAGCTATTTGTTTATTGCTAAGACTGTGTCAATCGGTCGTTTTGGGATCTGGTCAGCATTACATTTACCTATTATCAGGATGCAGCTGTCTTCTATAGACTCTTGGAAGCGCATGGATAGTTAACCTCTTGGTTACCTGGTTTCATACAGTAAGTACTCCTGAACTGAAGTTATGAAGTTATTTACAGTGTATATGGAATTTTGGATCTGCTCTGAAAAATGCAGACCCCCATCTGCTATGTTAATAGGGCAGGGAGAGCATCCTGCAAGAATTAACATAGCCCGGTGATCAAAAGGTAACTGCCCTAATTGTTTATACTGGGGGCAGGAACCAAGGAACTGAGTGTTTTTAAGTGTGATACTTCACACTTACAATGGAAGCCAAAATCTGCTTCAAAGATATTTTTTCTAGCCAACTCGGCATCTTGAGTGCAAGAGAAGGGTTCAAATGGTATATAAGTCAGAGTCACTCCTTACTCAAATGTCTTCATGTATGATCTTCATGTATTGCTGTGATGTCAACATCTGAAACTGAATTATGGAAGAAATGGCCCATCCTGTATCCTGATGGCTTTCTTGTCCTAACCTTTAAGTAAGTGTCCATATTTTGTCTGTTATTTGTATATCTCGTGTGTTCACCTTTTTCAAGGAATAAATTATATTTTATCATATCTAAGTCTCGTCCAGTTCAACCAGTTATATTTGGTGTGTATTATTAATAGCCTGTCACAAAGTCACCGTCACAGGCACCCAATCCTAAGAAAAGACATTATGGAACTAGAGAGAGTGCAGAGAAGAGCCACCAAATTAATAAAGGGGTTGGACAATCTAACTTATGAGGAGAGGCTAGCTAAATTAGATTTATTTACATTAGAAAAGAGGCGTCTAAGAGGGGATATGATAACTATATACAAATATATTCAAGGACAATACAAGGAGCTTTCAAAAGAACTATTCATCCCACGGGCAGTACTAAGGATTAGGGGCCATCCCTTAAGATTGGAGGAAAGGAAATTTCACCAGCAGCAAAGGAAAGGGTTCTTTACAGTAAGGGCAGTTACAATGTGGAATTCATTACCCATGGAGACTGTGATGGCAGATACAATAGAGTTGTTCAAAAAAAGGTTGGACATCTTTTTAAATGGGAAAGGTATACAGGGATATAGCAAATAAGTATACATGGGAAGGATGTTGATCCAGGGATTAATCCGATTTGCCAATTCTTGGAGTCAGGAAGGAATTAATTTTTCCCCTCAATGGGGTTTTTTGTTTGCCTTCCTCTGGATCAATAAGTATAGATATAGGATAGAGTATCTGTTGTCTAAATTTAGCATAGGTTGAACTTGATGGACCTATTTCTTTTTTCAACCTCCTCTACTATGTAACTATGTAACTATATATGTGGTGGTTATGCCCCTGGGTGCAGGCTCTACGGAGGCAGGTTAGATCTTGGATCCGCCAGATTATGGGCTCCAACATCCCCCTAGATCTGTGGCTGTTTCTACTAAACAAACCACTTCAAGGCCACACCCGGGCGGAAAACAAGCTAATAACTCATATTATCGCTGCGGCACGGTGCGCCCTAGCAGGTCTTTGGAAACAAGATACAATACCATCAATCCCGCTAATTAGAAACAAGGTGTGGTTTGTATGTATGTATGATGGAAAAACTCACTACAGTAGCTTTCTAAATGATACATACGATAATTACCAGAAGGTATGGCTCCCCTGGATAAAGTTTATAGGCAGCCAAAATGTAGCCATAAGCTCCCTCAGTTTGTAACTTCGCCAAACCATCCCTATGCCACGGCCAGAGGGTATATCTGGCTGCCTCCCCCGGCCCATCACTATAGTCTACCTCACAAAATTTATGCTCCGCCTCACCACCCCAGTTTTCTCAGAGACAGACCCCATAAAAGATAAAGAGGCTGCCCCAGAATCCCTTTGGAAAAGCAAAGTATTTTATGTTGATGAGTTTTATGTTTTTGTAGCCTCGCCAATTTGCTGTTCCACCCAAAAAAATACAAATAAACGGCCATTCATTAAATATATTGGTGTTTTAATGCTAAATTGTAATGTTATTCTATAAAAATTCATACACATTAAAAGGAATAGCAGTACTGCAAGAAAAATCTAGGATATGACAATCTATGACATGAATAAATGCAGAAATAAATGTGCGTAATGTTAGTAAATTGTTGATTACACAACGATTATGCTTTAATTTGCTTTAGTTTGAACTAAATAATAAAACTAAAGTAACATTAATCGATCATTGCTCCAATTACAAGGCAAAACAAACCAACTGTGTCTGTAAAATCCCTATGTGCTGAGCACCGCACACTATACTGTAATTGTGAAACGCTTCGAGTCCCATTGGGAGAAACGCACCCAATACATAATGAACATAATGAAGTCTTATTGCTACAATATTTGTGTTACGCCGATGCTCGCCACAAACCGGGACCGGACCGCGGGGCTGAGGTGGGGTTATATAATCACCGACCTTAGTCCACGCAGACTGATCCGGAGTGCGCAGTTCATAGTCGTACATCGCAGGGTCAGGATTGGAGAAGGCAGCATCGTCGTTAATGAAGCAGGAGTTCGGCAACAGGAAGTCAGGAGTTCCCCGCTTCAGCTTAGGAGCGTGAGCGCGGGGGTGGCTTCTGCGCGAGAAACGGCCTCGGCCCATGACGCCGATCTCAGCAGGAGGAGACAGCAGGCTGGCCGAAGTTCACCGCAGTGCAGCGTCGGGAAGAACCAACGCTTCAGCGCAGAAGTCCAAGGCAGGCCACTGTAAGAGGATAGCAGCAGGCCGCAGGAAAGGAAGGGTAGCCACTGCTAGGAGGGAATGCAGCAGGTACCAGTGCTGTATAGAACACACAAGATGGCGCTCAATACCTAAACACAGTGAATAATATATAAACACTTAATGGAAAAACTATGTATATAAATGTGAAGGTAAACACAAAATACAAAGTAAAAATAAAAATAAGAACACTCAAACCCTTAGACGGACTGTTTCAAGGTCCACACGAAACATAGGAAGAAAAAACCAGGGGAGCGTAGATACCTTTAAAAAGAAAAAAAGACAAACATAGTGCAACCTGTAGCAAAATATGTTATAAGGAGCTCCCAGCTGGGCACCACATACTAAGGCCAATGCCTAATAGGATATATCAGCAAGAACAATTCGGAGGAGATAATCTTTAGAAAAGAGAAGCACACATGCAGTATCCAATAAAATACAGTTTATCCAAAAATGATAAAAGTGGAGGCTTACAGAATCCCAATGGGAAAACAGCATTGACGGTGGTGATCTCAAGACCACATCACAGCGTCTCTGTGTCAGCAAACCGCCACGGTACACTTCAGCCTGGAGCCGTCTCGTCACTTCCGGTCTTGGGGCCGTCACGTCACTTCCGGTTGCGCCGCCGGTAGGAAAACAGCTACGGATACCCAGGCACTCTCTCCTTCTTGATTAATAGGTCACGCTCAACGCGTTTCGCCGTTCTTGCAGACGGCTTCGTCAGGAGTAGCAGTGACCTGTCCTGGGTGTCTTATTTATACCCATACTGCTATCAAACTCCCCTCCTCCATAGGATGATTGATAGAACATCCCCCAAAGTCACGGGCCAATTACATGCATGTGACCGCACACAGGGAAATACATATACTTAAAAACAGTGATAAACATTTAATTATACAATTATAATAAAATAGTTTAATAGTACCAAAGCATATTTTAAAAACATATTAAAAATAATAATCCTAACTCATAATAAAATACACATTAAAGTATATAAAAAAACATCAGCTATCCTACTCTTTCTTAGTCATATTGAGCAGACGATAGATGAATCTTAAAAAGACAAAGAAATTAGGTTAGAGTACAACATCAAATTCCAATAATCTTATGAAATGAGGCAAAGTTATAAGGACATCTTGACTATTTTAGACATAGATCGGACCACAAAGACTGAACACCAGTCAATAAAAAATGCTCTCAAAAATTATATAAAAGGTGCAATCCCATCTAAATCCTATAAAAATATGAAATTTACAGAAAAAATAGAAAAAACACCAAATTTAAAGAAAAACACCAAGTTCAAAGTCCACATTCAGGCCTTGTGGCACTAAGGTTTTGAGAGAAAAGATCCAAAAAGTCTCTCTTTTCTTCAGTGCAACATTTCTGTCCCCACCTCTCCAGTGGGGCAGAACATGTTCAAGCACTGTAAACCTTAGTCCTGAAGTGTCACCTTGGTGTATATTGATGAAGTGATTGGATAAAAAGTGAGTAGTGACACCTCTACGCACATTACCAATGTGTTCCAGAATACGTGTTTTAACTGGCCTAGTGGTCTGGCCTACGTATTGAAGCCCACAAGGGCACTGTATTAGGTAAACCACGTATTCTGATCTACACGTAATGTGTTGTTTTATGAAAAACTTTTCTTTGGTAATATTAGACTGGAATCCAAACTTATCGTCCGATCTATGTCTACATGCCAGGCATGTGGTACACCCAAAAAACCCCTTTATTTGGGGTAACCACCTATTACTCTCTTTACAGACCTTTTGTAAGGCACTAGGTGCAAGTGCATTTTTTAGTGAATTAGCTTTTTTAAAAATGACTGTCGGTCTTTCAGGTACTATTTCACCTAGGATAGAGTCATTTTGGACAATATGCCAGTGTTTGCGTATTATTTTAGTTATTTTTTCGGATTGTCTATTATAGTTTGTGAGAAAAGAGAAGTCAAAGTTCTTTTTAGTTTTAACTTTTTCTGTGTTCTTTATAAGATCTTTCCTTTCTAGACACCCTACTTTTTCTACTGCATCTTGAATAACTTGCTCTTCATATTTCTTTTCCCTAAACCTTTCTTGCATAAATTGAGATTGTGTATTAAACACGTCATCATTCGAACAGTTCCTCTTGACCCTTCGTATTTGACCATATGGTACATTTTGTAGCCATTTCGGGTGATGGCAACTGGAAGGTGTGATAAAGTTATTGATATCGACGTCTTTGAAGAAGGTTTGAGTACTAATCTCTCCCTCTTCTATGAGTACAGTCAGGTCCAGGAAGTTAACCCTTTCCCGACTGTACTCACAGTTGAATTTGAGGTTGAGTAAGTTATCATTAAGATAGTTTATAAATCTTTTGAGACTTTCCTCGTCCCCTCTCCAAATAAAGAATATATCGTCGATATATCTCCGCCACAGGCACAAATCCACACCCAGCTCTGCAATAGACCAAATATGGTCTTCCTCCCATGCACCCATGAGAAGATTTGCATAGCTGGGTGCAAATTTCGTGCCCATGACCAATAACTGTGACTCAGGAAGCGGAGGGGGTGCTATCGCGAACCAGAGGCCATCTGATCCGGAGTGACCTGAGAACAAGGACTAGTCAGCTGAGCCGGGTGACAAGGTCACAGACAGGTCCACTAGTGGAGCCAGGAGCGGAGCTGCAGCCAACCAGTCTAAGCATTGTGGAAGTAGTTAAGAAGGGGATACTCGCCACAAGTAAAGGGTACCAAAGGCTTGGCCTGCTACAGTCCACACACTGATCTAAAGAGCTCCAACGATGGTGCCGGCACCCACAAATAGGGCCCTCATAAGACAGGGTCATTTGGGGACATTGAGAGAGACTCTTACATACAACCATACAGCGATATGCTATGTGTATTGTATACAGTGTTTAAGAGTGACTTGTCCCTCTGTTTGGGGATAATGTATATGCATATAGTTTGTACTGTGTGAACAGGGGTCATATAAATACAAACTTTGTTCTATTAATCAAAACCCTGTGTCGTGTACTGTTGTCTGACCTTTGGTCCTGAGGGCAGTGAGTAGATAGCACTGGGAGGAAAACTCGGGCCCTTGCCGCAGCCAGAAGAATTCAGTCTGAGGGTAAAAAGAGGGGGTTACAATGGAGGCACTGATGAGATATCAATTGGTGTGAATGACACACAATACCTTCCCCTAAACAATAAATACAGTCAGACAAAGGCACCGTTAAGTTGTATACAGTGGGTAGTAATTGCTCTGGATCATTTTCGCACTTACCAGAACATTCACCCCATAGCACCCCCTGTCTGTGTATCAGACACTCCCTCACCAGGAGTGTGGCCATTTTGAATGATTGGTGCACACGGGAAACCCTGGATCGTAATAAAAATGTGTTCTATTAATCAAAGCCCTGTGTTGTGTATTGTTGTCTGACCTTTGGTCCCGGGGGGCAGTGAGTAGATACACTGGCCATACTAAGGGAGGAGAACTCAGGGTCCCCGCATTAGCCATAAGATGTCAGTCATAAAGAGGTGTTACACTTGCAATGTTTAAATATAAAAATATTCCAGTCTTAATGTACCTAAAGTTATAGTACAATTAGCTGGTGGCCCTTTTACTCATTGTTTTTGATCTGGCCCCTTGGAGAATTAGTTGAAGAGCCCTGTTATACAGCAATAGCAATAAACCAGTTGCAAAGCTTCTGTACATTTACCATTTATCATGTCCCATTTACTGCAACACCAACAAAATGTTTGTGTTTCTGGTTATGTTGCCAGAGGCCCAATTTTGGGGGATTCAGTATTACAGGCATTACATTTAAATGCAGCTTCCTACTTAAAAAAACAAATCTGCCACCTATATATTAACAATCTCTCATCTTCTTTGTCCAGTGCCCATAGTAATCACTGGGATTACCAACAAGAAAGACACTTGCTGAAGACACATTTCTATGGGGTTTTTTTTTGCTATTGTCTCCAGACGTCCATAAACATTGGATATTTATAGACCTTTTCAATCGGATAAACAGTCATTAATTTTAATGAGTGGAACCTTTGCAGAATGATTCCCTGACAGAATAATATTGGTATACATTGGTAGCACTGAACCATTCCTTCTCATTTCAACAGGAACAACTTCATCACGATGATAATTCTGGCATTTAGAAAATACTTTCCTTGCAAGGAATAATCAACTGGAGTCAACACTCAAAATAGGCATTTTTGGCAGACGCTCTGTATCCTTTTGTAGCAAACACAATGTACGCGGCCTTCATCCTGAACCTCTGGGTCACATTCTATGTGATATATTGCAGCCACACTCTTCATCAATTTGGGTGTTACATAAATTTTTTAAAGCATTGGAAATAGTAATTATTGAACCATCATTTGCAATAATTTACAGTGACATTGAATGCACGTTTGTGTACATTCCAAGCTTGCCCTTTACACCCAAGGGTTTGGTAATTCCGTCAGTATTCAAATTTGGTTGTCAAGAAAACAATGTTACATTTTGCAAAAATGCCATGCATTCAAGGGGCTAAATAATTAATTCTATGCATCCATTTAGTTTGTCAGTGGTTTTCTTTTCTCAAGGTATTCATATTTTTAAATGAGTAATCGACCCTAACTAACCTCCATTTTATTTTTCAGGATTGGAACGGCAATATTTTCAGCTTCAGTGACTTGCCGGTTCCCAAGATACTTACCGGTGAAGTTACCGATGTTGCCACTGATATTTAAAAATGATTTAAATGTACATCCAGTAGGAAGCCACAACCGATGATGCTGCAGCTTCCTATGGACCCGAGATTTGGCAGCCATTTTGTTTCCCTTGAGGGAGATTCAAACCGTGTAACTTTGTTTCAATTTTTTTTATTAGGCATTAATACAGTATACAGTGTTACAAATATATCTTGGCCTAATACAGGGTTTTCCTTTTTGTTGTTGACATAGTCTCGACACGTACCCGACCCTTCGTCCTGGGTCGAAGGGGCTAGCGAGAGGGGGGAAACAGAAAAAAGAGGGGGAGAAGGGGGGGGGGGGGGGTTGGGGGAGGTCCCGTTCTCCTCAGTTTCCCGTGCGGGATCGCACCCTTGTCTTGTCTGTCGTTAATTGGGGGGTGGAGCAGTATTAATTTGCTGTTTGGGTCAGCCATGGTTCCCAGACCTTGTAGAAGGAAACCGTTGTTCTTTTCAAGAAGGCTGATAGCTTCTCCATCAGCATTACCTCTTGAATTCTTTTCTTGACTGTTTGCTTGGGGGGGGGGAGACACCTTCTTCCATGAGGTGGTCACCTCACATCTAGCCGCCGTGAGTATGAAGTATGATTAATTTCCTTATTGGGCGGTCAATGTTCTCAATTGGCCTGGCCAATAAGTAGGTCAATGGGTATAGTGAGGTCTGTGACCTCTTTAATTCTAGACTGTATGGTTTCCCAATATTTCTGAATTTCTGGACATGTCCACCAAATGTGTGCCATGTCTCCCTTTTGTCCGCAGCCTCTCCAGCATAGATCGGAGGCCAGGGGGTAGATTTGATTTATTCTGACTGGGGTAAGATACCAGCGAAACAGTATCTTGTAAATGTTTTCCTTGATTGTGGTACATATGGAAGTTCCTGAGGCTGATTCCCAAATACTTTCCCAGTCCTCTCGGTCTATAACTATATTCAATTCTGCTGCCCAATTAAGCATATAGTCATGGGTAGGTGCATCTGTTGCCCTTTCCAACTCTGCGTAAATTTGTGTTATAAGACCTTTTTGGTGGGCTGTTTCTCTGCACAGCCGTTCAAAACTAGTGAGAGGGGGAAATTCCAACGTTGGGGATTGTGTTTGGATAAAGTGTCGAATTTGGAGGTACTTGAAGACGTTCAGTCCTGCCATTTCATATTTATTTTGTAACCTTTGGTAACTCAGGAACTGCCCTAAACTCAGGATGTCGGCAACTGCTCTGATGTTTTTAACTGTAAATTGGTCATATTGTCTTGGCTCACAACCAGGTGGGAATTTAGGATTTTTAAGAATTGGGATGAGTTGGGATTTAGAGGTCGTGAACTTGAGTTTAAGTTTGCATTTCGTCCATATCTTCCATGTGTGTCTCATCGGTCCTAATTTGAATTTACTGTTCTGCATATCTTCCCTGCTCAGGGACCAAAGGCATGCTGGCAGAGAAGGCGTGCCGGCGTATTGCGATTCTATGTCCAGCCAGCAATATTGGCGTGGGTCTGTGTTCCAGACTACTACCTGTCGCAGCTGGGTGGCTTGATAGTATCTCGTAATGTCTGGGACTTCAAGGCCCCCTCTCCCCCTTGAGGCAAGCAGAACTGCCCTGGCGATTCTAGGTTTTTTACCCTGCCAAATAAAATGAAAGATTTGTTTTTGGATATTCTTCAATTCTGAGCCAGGGATATGGACCGGGAGAGTCTGGAAGTAATATAACAATCTGGGGAGTATATTCATTTTAACCGAGATCATTCTCCTGATCCATGATATTTGGTATCCTCCACATTTATCTAGGTCCTGTTTAATTTACCGAAATAAGGCCGGGTAGTTATGTTGATACAGGGATTGGTAGTTCCTTGATACCTTCACTCCCAAGTATTTGATATACGAGGAACTCCACCGGTAGTTAAAATTTAGCTTGAGGAGTTTCACCTCTGGCTCTGGCAGGTTTAGATTTAACGCTTCGGATTTGTCGTTATTGATTTTATAGCCTGATATTTTCCGGAAGTCTTGGAGTTCTTTTTGAAGATTGGGAAGGGAGATTTGGGGTTTGGAGAGCGTTAAGATGATGTCATCAGCGAATAGCGATATCTTATATTGCGTGTGTCCAATTTCTATTCCTTGGATGTCTACATTATTTCGAATTGTGGACGCCAGGGGTTCTATGTGAGTGCAAAAAGGAGAAGGGATAAAGGGCATCCCTGTCGTGTGCCATTTTTAATATTAAATCTCTGGAGACTGCCCCCTGGTAGTTTTACCATTGCTGACGGATCTTGGTAGAGTCTACGGACCCCTTCTAGGTATGTGTCTTTAAAGCCAAATTTACGCAAGGTATAGTCTAGGAAGAGCCAATCGATTCTATCGAACGCCCTCTCTGCATCTAGGCTCAAGAGTATTGCTTTGGTTCCTTTGAGGTGGACATGGTCTATAATATTAATTATCTTACGAGTGTTGTCTGAGGCTTGCCTGCCCGCGACAAATCCTACTTGGTCTATATTTATAAGTCTCGGTAAGATCGGGTTTAATCTATTTGCTAATATTTTACTATATAATTTGAGGTCGTTGTTGAGAAGGGAGATTGGACGATAGCTTCCACAATGCATCGGGTCTCTGCCCTCCTTATGTATGATAGCTAGGTTCACAAGAGACATTGAGGTGGGGATTGGGTTCCCCTCCATAAAATGGTTGAACATTTTTAATAGATGCGTGGAAAGTATAGGTAGGAATCTCTTGTAGTAGACATTGGTGAAACCATCAGGACCAGGGGACTTAGAGAGTTTGAGCACCTTGACCGCTTCTTCTAGTTCCTCTTTTGAAATCTCAGCATTGAGGACTGTGTTTTCCTCCTCCGTTAATGTAGGGAGGTTACAACTATCTAAATATTGTTTTATCGATTCTGATGCTATTGGTTCGGGCCGGCCATTTTTGGATCTTAGATTATATAATTCAGTATAATATTTGGTAAACTCTGCCGCAATTTTGTTGTCGCTATATTGTATCTCACCAGACCTATTTTTGATCGCCGTTATTTGGGATCTCTTCTGTATTCCTCTCAATCTGCTAGCCAAAAGTCTGTCGGCCTTGTTGCCCTTATCGTAGTACAGCTGGTTTGTCCACTGAGGGCCTTTTCTACATCCTCAAGTTGGGCTTGTTTAAGTTTTAATCTGGCTGCAGTTAAGGTTTTATAGGCTCTCTTTGAGGGGTTAGTTTTATGAGCGTGCTCCACAAACCGTGTAACTTTAAGGGTAAGCATCTCAAAAACCAGAAAGTCCCAAGAACTGATAATAGTGGCATCTGGCTAATGGAACCCCCTGGTTTCCACCCTGTAAAAAATGGAGGGGGTAGGGTGGGGAGGGGAAAAAAAGAAAAACAAGAGTAGGAAGAACTGTTCCTTTCATTTTTAAAGACTTAAGAATGAGCACTCGGATCTCTCTTGCTGGTTAGTCAATCATACAGAGATGTCATAGTGAAATGCCGATGGGACAAATACTTCCTGTCTCGACAGGCAAAAGCCTCACACCTGCTTCACACTATAAAGGTGTAAACCCTCTACTTTTAGCTTCTCAGACTTAATTACTGAGACTGGGGCCTGAGTACCCTTGTTATTTGCTGGGCCACACGTCAGATGGCAGGAATTATACAAACACAGTATGGGTAATTGACTTAGTTTATAATACACTTATTAAACTCAGGCACCATGTGATCCTCAGCAGAGGATAACTAAACACTGTACCCATATACCACACCATCCCCAAACAGCGCTGCGCGAGTCAGTCAGGGGTGCAGTAGCCAGCCAATCCTGGGTTTGTTGGCTTGTGATGGTGCCGGACCACCTGTTCTTCAGAAAGGTGCTTCAGTACTACTGTGTCATTACAGCCGCTGAGGGTCCCCTCCAGCGATGCGTGATCTCTTTTCCACTCTGGAACTGTAGCTCTCAGCTCCTGTCACCACGAGCACTCTCTCTACAGACTGCAAACGAAACTGCTGTGCTCAGGTCTGTGCAGATCTAAGCCAACATGGCAGCCGCTGATTGAGCCACCTGTGCTGAAGCAGGGACTGATTGAGCCACCTGTGCTGAAGCAGTGACTGATTGAGTCACGTGTGCTGAGGCTGGGATATCCGGAAAACCTGACTTGTTAGGGGGCTTGAGTACTGGAGTTGAGCACCCCTGGATTAGACTATGAAGCGGCCTGTTATATATGAGTCCTATTGGCAAAATAGTATCTTTTAAAATTGTCATTGAGAAACTCAGTATTAGATGATGCCTTTGTTATTGGGACTAAAAATTGATATTAAAGCTTTAATGTTGAAGTTGAAATGTGCCTTTCTTTGCACCAGTGTAGCTTCAAAATTACCCTTTTCATTCAACTGTGATAGTGCCGGTCTGGGCACTATCTCATGGAAAATCCATATTACTTCAATTAGTGTTTCCCTGCGATAGGGCCTCGATCAGCACTATGACAGTTTAATAGAGAGATCCTCATGCATTGTTTTATTAAATATATATATATAATATATATATATATATATACATATATATATATATATATATATATATATATATATATATATTTTTTTTTTAATTTTTTTTACTAAAGTACATTTAGATGAGAAAGTTTTCCCCTCCCCCTTTTGCCTATTTTACGCTGCTTGTCAATTACTGTAATGCTAGTCACATGCCCTCCAGGAGGGGCGCTCAACTCCAGTACTCAAGACCTCCCAACAGGTCAGGTTTTAAGGATATCCCTGCTTCTGCACAAGTGGTGCAGTCTTCGACTGAGCCACCGATTGAGCCACCTGTGCAGAAGCAGGCATATCCTGAAAACCTAACCTGTTGGGGTTGTCTTGAGGACTGGGGTTGAGCACCCCTACTCTATAGTAATTACCAAGGGCCTTTGGCTAGTAAAACTCATGTTAGAACTCTCCTGGTTAACGCAATAGTTACTTCAACTGGTTGATCCTGTTCCTCTTCATCAGAAATTAATTCAGAAAATGTAGATCATGTGAGACACTAAAGAACATTAATTGTCTTGTCCAACTGCTCCAGTGGGACTTTGGCTTTCTGCCTCTGGTCATTCTCCTGCTGAACTATGAATTCCCTCCCCAGTGTCAGAGTCTTGGCTGAACTCAAACAGGTTTTCCTCAAGGATTCGCCTGCACTTTGCACCATCCATTCTCCCCTCTATCCTAACCAGCTTCCCAGTCCCTGCTGAAGAGAAGCGTCCCCATAACACGATGTTGCCACCACCATGTTCAACAGTTGGGGTGGTGTTAACTGGGTGATGTGCAGTGTTGAGCTTGAGACAGACGTAAAGCTTGGAATTTAGATCAAAAGGTTACATTTCTGTCTCGTCTGACCACAAAACCTTTTTCCACATGTCTGCGGTATCATCTACTGCAGGGGAGCGCAATCTTTTCCCCCTGCCGTCTGTCCCCCTCTCCTCGCGCCCCCCCTGCTTATCTTGCTTCAGACGTCCTGGCACCATGACGTCCGTTGCCACGGCAATATAACCTCACATGACCATGACGCCGCATAGCCATGGCGACGTGTGACCAGGAGCGTCTGAAACAAGGTAAGTAGAGGTTTTACAGAGGCCCTGCAGCTCCCCCGGCATTAATTTAAATACATTCAGGAAGCGTGTGGGGGCTCTGTAAACCCCGCGCCCCCCCCCCCCCCAGCGAATCTCGCACGCTCCCCACTTTGCGCACCGCTGATCTACTGGATATGCTTTTTCACAAACAAAATTTTTACTTTTTGGTCTACAAAGTATTGACTTGAGGGGTTGATGCAACCAGTATTTGTCACTTTTTTTTTTCTTTGACAACATTTAACCTCCTGCTCATATAACAGTGTCCAGTTTTAACCACTACAACTCTGTAGCTTTAATGTGCGTACGTTATTTATAAATTCAACAATTTGTGAGATTATTGGTAGGGGGCGAATACTTCTGCAACCCACTGTATAAGGGTCACATATGGGATATGGCAGGTAGCTGATTTTGAGGTCTTCATTCCTGTTTGCAGAGGATTTCTATGATGTATCTGACGTTGTGAGAAACATCAGCAGTGCTAGGTATTAGGCAGTGCTAGGTATTAGGCAGTGCTAGGTATTAGGCAGTGCTAGGTATTAGGCAGTGCTAGGTATTAGGCAGTGCTAGGTATTAAGCAGTGCTAGGTATTAGTTGCCAATAGTCACCTGTTCTTATTGTAGCACAAAGGAAATGCTTGAAGTTACACCGCCGACATCAGTCTGGACACAGTTACTTTGCAACTGTTACAAAAGATACTAAAAGCTTAAGCATGGGGGGCGCAAACTTTGCAGTCTGCGCCCCCCTGCCTGCTTTCTCCCTCCCCCCCGCGTGCAACCTCCCCCCACCCCCCTGTGCGCACTCCTCCCACCCCTACCAGCGTTTATTTGTTTATTGCCGGTTTCATGAAAGATGTGGCCTCTCCTATTACAGTAAGTTAGCTAATCAAGTGAACTTTTTACACAGTAAACAAGAGTTCGGTGTTGTAACAATGAAGTACAGTCTGACCCAGGGGTGGGCAACTCAAGTCCTCAAGGGCCACCAACAGGTCAGGTTTTCCGGATATCCCTGCTTCAGCACAGGTGGTGCATTCTTCGACTGAGCCACCTGTTCTGAAGTAGGGATATCCTGAAACACCTGACCTGTTGGTGGCCCTTGAGGATTGTAGTCACCCACCCCTGGTTTAACCCCTTCAATGCTAAAGAGCTGGGGATCATATATTCAAAATCTGCAAAAGAGATGAATGAGTTTGGATTTTTTGGAATCCAACACCCTGAAGCCCGGAAATTCACGCAACATTTAGCGCAATGATATTAGTTACATTTAGCCAAGGTTGCGGTGGGGGCGCGGGGGCAAGGGGAGATGGGATATCATCCCTAGTTATAACTTATAAGCATGCATTATCTCTTTTTATTTCTTTAAAAAAAAAAAAGGATCTTTCTAGAAAGTAACATTTGGCAGCAGGCTGAATGTTGTCGCACTGTCACACCATTTAGGTTACTTATCGAAGTCTCTGCAGTGCGCAGAGAGTTAAACCTTTAATCACATACTGTATATACTTTGGAGTCCTGTGACTGACATTAGAGCAGACTGTGAGCCCATGCTGGAGGCTCCTCCCTGCATCCTGCCGGCTGGGCCAGTTAAGGGGGGTATGTTGTCTGCAGTCTCTTTCCCCTGTGCTCTGTTAATACATTTCATTACTGGGTAATGCAAGCGCCACAGAACCCAGCACAAGGTGAGTAGGAAGACACTGCAGGTACAGACAGGTGAAGGCTTTTGTTCAGCTGGAATCTGCCTGGTGTGAAAGTTCTGTGCCTTGTTCCTGGTGCACACGTGGAGCGAGCTTTGCAGCGTCTCAGGGAGGGAACAATGGGACATGCTACTGAGGTATCCTACAACTTCAACCTCTGTGCATACTGATCTGTGCATTTACAGCAGCAGTCCCACTTCCAGACCCCACTCTGTTTACAGCATGGAAATGCCCGGTGTCTATGGAGCCAAATTGGTCTATTTTAAGCTCCGGGCACGGCGTGGTTTATGACATTTACCGGTAAAAGTAGCTCCTGACTTAAATTCCCCCCGCAATTTTGGAAGCTGTGACGGATGACGTTGTGGCTTCCTAACAGCCCGTCTGACACCGATGGTATAAACAGCCATTTTGTTTCCCCTACAGGGGAAATTGGAAATTAGGGGGTCTCCGGAGATGGGAATTTTCATTCAGCTCTTGGGACCCCGTTGTTTACATTAAGGTACAAAAAAGGGGTGGGAAGGTGAAAGAGAGCAGGGACAACTGCTGCATTAAGCACAATCTGAACTGTACTATATGTCTATCTTTATGTAAATAGCACCCAAAGTGTACTCAGAGCTTTACAAAGGCAATACAGTACATGAAATTAGAATACAATAAATGCAACAAAGTTAAACAATAGGTAAGGAAATCCCTGCCCCTCAGAGCTTACAATCTAAGTGAATACGGAAATCTTATTGTTCATAACTTTTAGGTTGTGCTATTTACGTTCATCTCTTGTGTGTTAGATCAGGGGTGCACAATCTTTTTCCCCTGCGCCCCCCCGCCGGATCTTCCCCCCCCCCCACCCCTTACCTCCAGCGTTCTGACGTCATGACGTCTCGTTGCCATGGCAACGGGTTGTCATCTGCCGCCGCGTCACCAGAAGCCGTCTGAGCCAAGGTAAGTGAAGTTACAGAGGCCTTCGACGCTCCCCCGGCATTTCATTTAAATACCTTCGGGAAGTGCGCGCCCCCCCGCAGAATCTCGTGCCCCCCCTGTGTTAGAGGACACAATGTCCCCTATCCAGTGTCCGGGAGACAGGTTTTTGTGGGATTTTGGGATACAGTACAACCAAAACTGACAACAAAGCTACAAACCCAAAACAGAACTGCAATAAGAAACCCTTACAAGCAGGATGCAGGATACAGGATGCACACACAGACAGAATTACAATACTACATTACACTACGTTGTGCACGCGCTGCCTTCTGTACTTCTGGACACCAAATGTCATTATTGTGGATTTGATGTTGGTCTTATTTCAAGCACAGCCTTTACAATACTATTATAATATCGTATTTAATCTTTGAAATATAAATAATTTATATGAATCTGATCATAGTAAATATAATACGTGTAATATAACAAACGTACATAATATATGCAGCATATAACAATAATAATATTCCAGCCATCATACAATGATCGCTTGATCTGCGCAGCGCCTCGTTTGACTGTTGGGAACGGAAAATATACAATAAGTTGCCGCTTATCTTAATCCCTTTGAGTCCAGGGAGGCTGGAAACACTTACATTTGCAATGCATGATGGGCTCCTTCGCCAGTGCAAGGGGTTAATTAATTCTGATAAACTTTTTACTTTGCTTTTAATTTGTGAGCTATTGGGGTAGTGGATGCAATCTGCAAATGCACAGACAAGTGATAACTACAAATTGGGACCGGTATATATTACTGTAACTCGCACTCGCACGAGCACATTCCTATACAGAGGTCAGCTACAAATGTTGAGTTATTCGCTTGGAGCCCAATGATGAGACGACTTTCACCGGTGTTTTACGACGACGCCTTTCCAGAAGCCGCCGGGACAAGGTAAGGGACTTAGAGGCCTCTAAGTGCAGCGCAATCCCCCCCCCCCCCCCCCCACCCAGTTTGCGCACCCCTGCTTTAAGGTATAGGGAGTTATTCCTTAAACTATGATATGGGAGTCTCCATGCAATAGTGCCCTGAATGCAGTTTAATGAATAATCCCACTGCGTAGGGTTTGCCCTATTGGGGTATGCGTGAAGTGGTGTCCGAAACGTGTAACAAAAAATGTTTTCATTACGTACTGAGACATAGAAAAAGGTTTATTTATGATTTATTTAGGGTCAGGGTATGTGCTGACGTGTCATTTGGTTTTTCATTATGAAGGTTGATTACATCAAATGTAAAACAGTTTACTTGTTTTGTAACATTAGATAGAGGATTTGCATCACTAATCCCTACTGCCTGGCCCTAATCATATCTACATTTTCCCTTTGTGAATAGTCAGCTACACCTGCTATCATTCTGAGCACTGTATTATTTAATACAGGTAGTCCTCGTTATCCAAGGTTTCACTTTACAACGAATGGCATATCCAACGCTTTACAATGCAACCCTACGGGCCGTTTTCGACGCAGGAATGCGTTATCCAACGCTCACCGCCACTGATTAACATGGGACTCACTATACAATGGTTTCACTATCCAACGCTACTTCCAGAAAGGATTCCGTTGGATAACCGAGGACTGCCTGTAGAGGGAAAAAAAAACGATCTATTGCAGGGACAATGTGATATCCAAGGTGGTTTATCTGATAACCACAGGGTTAAAATTAAAAACATCCTATTGCACAATTACACATGTAACTGAATTGTGGTGACACCTGCTACATTACAGGCATATGCAATCTGTTACTTATTTTGCAGTGATAAACTACTATTTAATGGTGTTTATACGATGTCTATAATAAATGTCCTGTCCTTGTGCTCTCTTGTCTTGCAGGTCTATGACAACAATTCGTTGAGCTGACTATGGCGCCTTCAGCTAGTATGGACATGGGATACACGCCTCCAGATGGAGGTTGGGGATGGGTAGTTGTGCTCGGTGCTTTTATATCCATAGGATTCTCGTATGCCTTTTCAAAAGCTATAACCATTTTCTACAGCGAAATCCAGGAGTATTTTGGGGCCTCATACAGTGAGATTGCATGGATATCCTCAATATTGCTGGCTGCTATGTACGCTGGAGGTGAGTAAACCCAATATTTTATTTACACAATTTACGGATTTTAATAGAGTATCTAATTATTCTGGTTAATATACAGTATTATTAACTGATTATAGAGATTTACTTGTGTACATTCTACTACTTACTAATTATACATAAATGACTCGTCACACACATTTGTATAGTCCTTCATTTAATCCTGACACATTTGGCTCTTAGGATTCTATTCGGATGCAAAGTTTGCGCATATTAAGGAGTTACCTTTGGCCAATCTGATTGTATAGTTTGGTGGGAAATAGGCTAAGGAAATCTGAGGGATGCAGAATATAAATTTACAGCATAATGTTTTCTCTGTAACTGTAATCTGGTCAGTAGTAGTTTAACCTCCCCTTTGGGATTACTTGGGATTTAGTTCTGCCTTGTGACCGTGACATCATAGTGTGTGTGTGTGTGTGTGTGTGTATTATTCCCCGGAGGAGTCCCTGTGGAGGGGCCTCATTGTGTATAGTGTATGTTGGTGTCCAAGTGATTCCATAATAGGCAGGTATAACCTTTTCTAGTTTGTGTCTGTAGAAATGGCTCATCCCTGCTCACATATAGGAAGCCAATGCCCAGACAGGTTCCTCGAACTGTAACCCCAGGGCATAGCAGGATCCGCACAACCAAGGGTCCTTAGCTAACTCTAAACCAGAAGGCCATGAAGTGGCATTCAGTACCTGAGAAAGGGGTACTGAGACCAGTACAAGAGGAGAGTAAGGCCCAGAAGGGATCCCCAGGGATTGGAGCACTACAGACACTATACTGAAAGGGCACAGTTAGGTAACCCAGGATGAGTAAAAATTCTGATATCCCTAGCGGGCCGAGATCAGGGGCAGCTGGGAAAGAGAAAAGAAACAGTACAAACACTGGCAACATCAAGGGCTGTACAGATTGTGAAGTGTATGTTGTGACTGAGCCTTTATCCACGGCGGTTAATAAAGCTCCTGTTTGTGTGAATGAAGTTCCTGGCGCATATCATTGTGTTTCCAACACCTATCCTGCACAAATCCAGCACCCTGACAAGGTAACAGACAGAGCACTGTACTATCGCATGTAAACTCCTTTTATTAGTGGCGGGCAAGGAGGGTTAAAGTAGTTTATTTATTTTTTAAACCATCATAGTGTAGCTACCTACTTACATGCTTCAAAAAGCAGAGACCGCAATCAGACTCCAGTTGATGAGCCTAAGAGGAACTGTGGTCATAGGAATGATTTCCCCTTTAAGACTAAAGTGAGTTATTTCCAGTAACTTTTTAAGGGGTCTCATCTGAGTGGTTGATCCCCTTACCCCCCACCCACCCTGAATCTGACGTCTATATGTGTGATTTCCTCTGGCTGCTCCCTTTTGTGTGATGTCACTGTGAGATCAGCAAGTGCTTGTACAGCCAGTGTCCCCTCCCCCTCCCCGGCCCGGCCCCCTCCCCCTCACCGGCCCCAAAACCTTTATTGGTTCTCTAATAAGGAGGGGGTGGGATAAGGGGAAAGAACACGATTAACAAACACTTCCAGTTGAGAGGCCCAAAAGGAAATCAAATGGCTGACTATGTGAGATTGCATCTTTAAGTGGATTTGCTGGTTTCATACTTCCTTATCTCTTGGCTCTATCTTAAAGCTTCTGGGAAATAAGTTAAAAATTGATTGAGGCTAAAATTGACACACTCCAATTTGAAAATTTCCCAGTCTTGAAAAGAGTCTTAATATTTGCAATTTAAACTCTGTGTCACGTTTTAGAGACTGGAACATGTTTGGGGTACCTCTGAGACTCTCAAATGTTTTTTTTTTTTTACAAATCTTTTATAGTACAGGCATACCCCGTTTTACGTACATTCGCAAGTACGTACATTTTAAAAAAATTGCCCCGTGTACGTACACGGTGCTTCGCGAGTACGGACACCAGGGGGCGGGGCGCGTGCACGGCGGCGGCTTGCGCACCTCTAGATTAACTCGCCCTCCTTCAATCTTGTCCGACGGAGCGGGAGTGCAGGGGGGAGGACCAGGGGGCGGCGCGCACGGCGGCGGCGTGCGCACCTCTGCATTGACTCCCCCTCCTTCAGTCTTGTCCCACGGAGCGGGAGTGCAAGGGGGACGAGGAGGGAGTGCAGGGATCGACGCACGGCGGCGGCGGCGTGCGCACCTCTAGATTGACTCTCCCTCCTTCAGTCTTCTCCCATGGAGCAGTAGTGCAGGGGGGAGGACCAGGGGGCGGCACGCGCATGGCGTACTGTAACTCAACTCTGGAGTGCAGGGGGGAGGAGGAACGGGGACAGATGGGAGGGGGAGGGCTATACTGTCCTGCGTGCGCTCCTCTCACCTCCTTGCTTGCTCCCCTCTCACCTCCTTGCTTGCTCCCCTCTCACCTCCTTGCTTGCTCCCCTCCCACCTCCTTGCTTGCTCCCCTCCCACCTCCTTGCTTGCTCCCCTCTCACCTCCTTGCTTGCTCCCCTCTCACCTCCTTGCTTGCTCCCCTCTCACCTCCTTGCTTGCTCCCCTCTCACCTCCTTGCTTGCTCCCCTCTCACCTCCTTGCTTGCTCCCCTCTTACCTCCTTGCTTGCTCCCCTTTCACCTCCTTGCTTGCTCCCATTCGTTGCGCTGAGGCTGCCCCTACAGGCCACCATAGTTGTGACTCACCAATTCACCTCAGCCAATAGGGGATTAGCAGTTCCTGTACTGGAGCTCTGTACAGTGCAGCACATAGAGGCTGTGAATTTCATCACTGTGCCAGCTGCCAAGCAGATCAAGGACCTGAGTACAGCATTGTACAGTAAAACACCAAAGTCACAAATCAAAGTCAGTCAAATAAATGCACCCCACCTTCATGCCCTTTCTTCTATTTTGGTAAGCACAATCAGGATTTACAACACCTCATAATTCCACCTGGGCTGCAAGCTTGCCAAGTGGTAATCAGTTTTTTTTTCTTCCTGTGCAGTATATTTTATTCCACGTAATGGCAGATAAAAAAACTCTTAAATCGATTACTTTAGATATGAAGCTTAAAATTATTAAAATGTATGATGAAGGTGTTTCTCAAGCTGAGATCGGCCGAAGGCTAGGCTTCCATCGTACTTAATACGTTAATACTGTCATGAAGAGTAAAGACAAAATCATTGCAGAAATTAAGAGTGCTACGCCAATTAACACAACAACAATTAGAAAAAGGGATAGCGTTGTTGCAGACATGGAGAGACTCTTAATGATTTGGATAGAAAATCAGACTGCACGCAATGTTCCTATAAACCAGGCAATTATTCAAAGTAAAGCCTTAAGCCTCTTCAATGACTTTAAGGAAATGGTAACAAACACTAGGGCGCTCCTCTCTATCTGGAGGTAATAAATCACATATAATACGGTGATGATACTACCATGACACCACGGACTTCTATACTTCACACCCAAATACCGGTGCACTACTGCGATGTGCGAAGTCTGCTGCTCCAACCCCAGGGGGGGTCTTTCCAGGATCCCCAACAAAAGAAGAATACAGAAAAGGAGGGGTGAGCGCAATGATGAATCCACAGGGGGAACCCCCCTGTGGATTCATTATTGCGCTCACCCCTCCTTTTCTGTATTCTTCCAATGACCTGAAGGCTAAGAAAGGTGAGGCAGCAAAGGATGCAGAATTTGTTGCAAGCCGTGGATGGTGCGATAGGTTCAAGAAGAGGGCTACCATACATAACATCAAAGTGCAAGGAGAGGCAGCGGCTGCAGATTCTGAGGCTGCAGAAAGCTATCCACATGACCGTGCCAAAATAACTGATGACGAAGGCTACCTAAAGGATCACATTTTTTATGTGGATGAGACTGGTCTGTTCTGGAAAAAGATGCCTGCAAGAACCTTCATTGCAAGAGAGGAGAAAACAATGCCTGGCTACAAGGCAGCTAAAGATAGAATAACCCTTCAGTTAGGTGGCAATGCTTCTGGTACCTTGAAGCTCAAGCCTACAAGTATGCTAATTTATCGCTGGCAAAACCCTAGAGCTTTAAAGAACTACGTTATAAGTAGACTTCCAGTGCACTGGAGGTCTAATAAAAAAGCATGGGTGACTGCAGCCCTTTTTCGAAGACTGGTTTGACACCTGCTTTGTACCTGAGGTGAAAGCCTATTGCAGGGACAACAATATCCCTTTCAGAATTTTGCTCCTTGTAGACAATGCTCCTGGCCATCCATGATCGTTAAATGAGTTGAACCCTAACATTCGAGTGGAATTCCTACCACCTCATAGCCACCTTCAAGTTGAACTACTTAAAAAGAACATTCAGTAAGTGTATTGCTGCAATATAGTGACGAGGGAACAGGGCAAGAAGTCCTAAATGACTCAGAGTGCGTGCTTCCTGCCGTAGGAGACAAAAGAAAAGTCAGCGGGACTAGCCCAATTGTATCATCAGTTTTTTGTGCTTGGCCTATTCAGTTTGCAGTGCACTACCTTTCTCCCTGTTTCCTGTTGGCCTTTTTTTTTTTCTTACTGTGTATTATGTCGCCACGTGTGATATGACATGTTTACTCTCGAAGCATCTGACAGTTTCCAAATATCTTTTTATTGGTAACCTGCATGGGCATTAGGCAAGTAAGCTACACACATCCTGATTCCCAGATTGAAGTGCCTATTGGCAATGGTTTGCTTTGTATAATAAATATATCACTTGTGAGCACATTTACAGGTCTGCAACCCTGCTTCCCCCCCCTCCCCCCATTATTTCCTAGCATACAGTGCTTCCACTGCAGCCAGGGATTCTGGGAAATAACATCTAAATGAGAATACATTGTCACCTTTTTGCTTCTTATCCATTTTAACATGGGCACCTATTAACATCTGCCTGCCGCAATACACCGTTTCTCAGCTTTGTATAATGTCAAATGATCGTGTTTACCAATGCAGTGTGTGCACTGATGTGTGAATGATCAGGTCTGTATTCCACATGGTAGAATTTAGTGTCAGGCATTGTTCATACATTAGAGAGGACTATTGAAGATGTAAATGTTGATACAACTAGTATACCCATGAAGAAGCCTAAATTGAGATATGGGTTTATATAACAGGTGGTGTGTAACTTGATTAATATTGTTGCTTTAGGCTGCATCAAATGTGAGAATCTTACTAATCACAGTTGTTTTTTCACATATGGTAAAAAATACATAAAACAGATTTAAACACATCCCATTATAATGCTCTAAAATGAATTTATTAGAATATAAATTTGAGACATCAGATAGAGACAGAAGGGAATATAAAATATTAAGATGCTATGAGGATGAGGATGATGTTAATCATGCGTCGGGAGAGCACCTATTTTTTTTTTCTTCCATTGCCAAATGTGAAAAAAGTCAAGTCTCTTGATCAGGCCGCCATAATCTGTCACACAATATTTAGATGTTGACGCCTTGCAATGCTTTCCCCTTCCCAATAAACACGTGAGGTCATTATTACAGCCCGCATGCAACATATGATATGAATGACTAGAATGCAATATATTTTGCATCTTGCGTACATACGTGCAGCAGTTGGGTGGGGTGATGTATGTTAACTAACTGGCAGGTAGCGGTGCAATTCCCCACAGCTGGGACGGAAAACAACCTTTTGCAAAGAATAACTTCACAGGCATTTGAATCTACCCACGATGAGAAGAGAAGCCAGAGGGTTTGAGGGAGAGACCCCCCCTTTCTACCTTTATTCTGCTGAAGTTAGTGGTTGAGAAATAGAAACCTTCCTTTTACTAGTGATATGATTCTAGAAGGAAGGAAATGGAGAGCTCTGTTTAGAACTAACTGTGATTTACCCACCATCAATCAGCCCTGTATTTTGACATTGCCTCTCAACATAATAATAATAATAATAGCATGTTTTTGGATAGCGCTGCTAGTTATACGCAGCGCTTTACATAGACATTTTGCAGGCACAGGTCCCTGCCCCATGGAGCTTACAATCTATGTTTTTGGTGCCTGAGGCACAGGGAGATAAAGTGACTTGCCCAAGGTCACAAGGAGCCGACACCGGGAATTGAACCAGGCTCTCCTGCTTCAAACTCTCAGTGCCACTCAGTGTCTTTTACTCACTGAGCCACTCCTCCTCCCATTACATGCTTACAAATATAATATCCCAATATAACAGTATTTATTAACATTATATATTTTATTAGAAAAAGAATTTGAAGTAGCGCCGTTAAATAACCCAATTTATAATGTAAATATTAACAAGAGAAACAGTAGCTACAATAGATACAACTCCCTGAAGAAGGCGTCATTTGATGACGAAACGCGTAGGGCGTGGCTAGACTCCGGCCGCCATTTGCCCACGAACACTGCTACTGTGTGACTGTAGAATTTTGGCTCCCGTGTGCGGCTCTCCCGGACTATTATCTATCACACTATTGACATTGGAGGCGTTTGTTTCCTGGAGGGACCTTTCCTAGTGAACACCAAAGGTGAAGGACCCCTTTTCCGGTTCCGGTTCCACGGAGGAGACTCACGTGACGACGCCATTGATTGCGGACGCATGCTGGTGATCGAGCTGCTTGGCACATGAGAGCCTATCTCATACACGCTTATATTTGCTGTATCTTTTTGAGTGGGCATTTGTAAGATTTTATGTTCATTTAATACAATTTTATTGTGGTAATGCACTAGGTGTGCGCCTGTTTTTTCTCTTTCCTTTTTTCATTATATATTTTATGTGCAGTATGACAAAAGCCCACAGAAATTTGTAGTCATTTTTTTCCTCAATTTCAATTGCTTCCTGGAAAATATCTATTATCTTTGACTGACAGTGTAACTGTGATAAGCACAATAGCAGATACAATGGAACACCTACCATCGCTAGTATTATTAATGTGTATAGACCAGACTATGACAGAGGATGCTGCTATCAGAGTACCTATAAGGTACTGTACCAAAATAACAAAGGGATAGGCACACCATAAATATGCAAAAAAATTGGGCCACTAAAAGACATGTTTGCATATTTATGTTGTGTTATCTTTTTATTATATAGCTATCTCTAAGGATGTCTGCACATCCCTGTGTGATAAGCGGAATGATCTGTCACTCACCCAGATACAGCCAGTAAGGATGCACATTCCTCCCTCTTTGTGATAGGGTGATCGGCCTGTCACTCACCCAGGGACAGCCAATCAGACTGCACATCCTGTGTAATGAGATTGCACATTGGCTGTGTAACATCTTAGGTGTCACATATAAAGTGTCTGTGGAGTTCAAATTGGAGTTGAAGAATACAAGAACTGGACTCTGCACTTCTTCATCAACTCTTAAATGTTCTGACAATTTTTTCACAACTAAAGATTAACCTTGTAAGCCCCCCATCGGTGAGCCACTGATTGATTCACCTATGCTGAAGCAGGGACTGATTGAGCCACCTTTGCTGAAGCAAGGATATCCTGAAAACCTGACCTGTTGGTTGCCCTTGCGGACTGAAGTTTGTCACTCCTGTACTTCTGAGAGGACGATAATGAATGGCATTAAAACCTGAGGTTTTCTGTGTGCTAATAACAATGCACATTTGCCGAAGACATAGTTGCTTTTTTTTAATGAGCACAGTAAAACACAGTATGTGTCTAATCTGTCAAAGACTTAATCTGATTAATAAAACTATTCAGTGGGCTTTCTGCCTTTTAAGCACTAAAAGGATTCATTTGTACCTTTTTGTACAAATAAACTTGTTGAAATTTGCTTTACTTTATAACTTAATAAAGCAAACATTACTAGGATATAAACTGTTTTTTTTTTTTAAGTTTCAAGAGACAGAAACAGCAAACACAAATCTCACTTGTGAGCACATTCACATGTCTCAGACAAACAGGTCTGCAAGCCTGCTTTTTACCATTATCTGCAATGCTTCCACTGCAGCTAGGGATTCTGGGAAATGACATGCAAATTTGCTCTCCCCCTGCTGTGGGCCTCCCTCACAGACTATGTATTTAAGGGGTGGGGTTGGTATGTATTTATGGAGTAGGGTGTGGGGTCTGGTATGTATTCGGGGGGTGGGTGGGTTTGGTATGTATTTATGGGGTAGGGTGTGGGGTCTGGTATGTATTCGGGGGGTGGGTGGGTTTGGTATGTATTTATGGGGTAGGGTGTGGGGTCTGGTATGTATTCGGGGGGTGGGTGGGTTTGGTATGTATTTGGCAGGTTTGTATGTAGTTGGGAGGTAGTTTTTTTTATGTATTTAGGGGGTGTGGAGTTTGACTATATTTGGGGGCGGGAAGGTTTTTGTATTGGGGGTGTTTTTTTTTTTATATATGTACTTTGTGAGGGGGATTTTGTGTGTGGGGTGGGGAGAAATGAGCTTGAGAAGGGGGGGATTGAGGGAAAGTGGGCTAATGATGGAGTGGGGGTGGTGAGGATGAGGGGAGGGGGGTGAGAAAATAAGGGTGTGGTGCAACAATCTTGGAATTTGAGGGAGTGGAGCATTAAGATCAGTATTGCTCGCCATGTATTGGCCTCTCTATTGGCTGCAGGTATCTTATTTATAAATGATCTGCCCGTTACATCATTGTGTCTAAATTTCACTCCAAGTGTGCACCAATTTGCAGCATTTAATTTTTTATTTCGTTAAAAATTCGGAGAAGACGCTCCCTCCCACAGAATTATTTCCCGAAATAGAATATGAAATGGTGTAAATTAGTGCACACCTGGAGTGACATTTTTAAATAATGATGTAAAGGTCAGATCATTTATAAATAAGATACCTCCCCACCGACTTTTCTCGAGCGCGTCGCACCTTTCTCCATTGTGTCCAGCATGTTTGGAGAAGACACCTGGCACCCCTACCCGCACCCAACAGAAAATATGCCACGTCATCTGGGAGATGACATCACTGCTTTCTGCTTGTCGCTTGTTTGTGTGAAAACCTCCTGGTTTTCCAATATATATATATAAAAAAAAAATATATATATATATATATATATATATTATTTTATTTTTTTTTGACAATTTAGGTAAGCAAAAAAAAATTACGTTTCCAGGCAGGATTGCTACCCTAAGATTTTATCTATCTTACTATTTTCTACCATTACAAATTCACCTACTTAGGAGGATATATTCTGAAAGTGAGTTATCAGGGTCACCGATTGGGGGGAGAGCTGGGACAACTGTCCTGGGCTGGGGCGGCAGAGGGGGACCAGCAGACCGATCTGGATGTTGGACCCAACTTCTGGGATTGGCTACCTGCCAGGAACCTCTGACAGGCTCACAAGTATACAAGGCCCACTAACCTGTCCTCCCCCACTCCCATTCCCGCTCAACTACCTGTCAGCAAGATTTTAGCCCTGGGCTCCAGACTCATCCACAATACAATTCAATATCCAACATGTGCAATCATATGATATGTGTGCTAAAAGAGAAAAAGAGAGCATATAATTACACATGTAAGAGGCGTTCTCCCTAACATCGCACATCCACTGAAGGCAGTTCGGGTATCGCAGGGAATTATTGTTGGGTTATTTAGGTCTTACCTAAAGGTGGCGTTACCTCAATCCAGACCCTGAAAGATGGGGCACCTTTAGGTAAGACATGCTTAACGCCAAGTTATTTGAATTTAACGCAACATAGTGCTAACGTAACACAATGTACTCCTAATTTACCGCAATGTAGTGTTAATTTAATGGGATGTTATGCCTACGCTAACGAGATATACAGCAGCTGTTGGTTATGCATATAATTTACCCTTGTGGATATGTGTTAAACTCAGGGGAAATAATGTCTGTTACTAATTTATGTAACCTAACATTCTTTGCCATGAATTGACGGAGCTTAGAGCATATGGGCCCTTGGAAGGATTGCCCCTTTTAATATTGAATCGTGTGTGTTACTCCGCATCAGACCTTAAAGGAGCAATCCATGCAGAATTCGATATGTGGGTTTTTAAAAATAAATCTGTTCTGTAGTATTAGATTATACTTAATTCATTATTATACATTTTTTTTTAAATTCAACTCTTAATACCATTTTCAATGAGTTTTAATATACCGAGTATCCTTTGATTTCTATAGCAGGCTTTAGTACACTTCCCTAGCAGTGCAAGAAATTTGCAATACTTTCCTGCTTGTGATAATTTGTTGCCAATATTCCCAGCAGTTTGAGCTGCAAACTGTAACAATAGATAATGTTACCTTAGTGATATAAGAATACATTGTAGCTGCAGAGTTACACAACAGTAGGATTGATTAAAACTGAAAGGCGGCCATTTAGTGAACCCGGGGAAGCAGGATCTTTGTTGATCGATCACGGGAAAACAAATCGATCAGCAGCTTAGGCAATTCATTTTCAATAAAGGTAATAAAAGGCGCATATATTAATATATATATATATATATATATATATATATATATATATATATATATATACAGTGTTCGACAAACCTATACATTTGCTCGCCCCGGGCGAGTGGATTTAACCCCCGGGCGAGTAAATATTGGCCCAAGCAGCACACGTTTGGTACTAGGTGGCGAGTAGATTTTTTTGTGTATATATATATACAAAACAAGCAGTCAGCACTCTAATGTAAGGCAAAAGGCAGTTGCTAGTCCCATAGGTATCCACATAGCATATGAACCAGCCCAAAGACCAGTAAAGAGACAGCAACCAGCAAGGAGTAATCCAAAGTAATCTGTATTGAAGTAAAACATATACATATACACATAAACATATACACATAAACATATACACGAAAGCCAACGTTTCGGCCCTGAGGAAGGTCTCCCTGTGAGACCGAAACGTTGGCTTTCGTGTTTATGTTTACTTCAATACAGATTACTTTGGATTACTCCTTGCTGGTTGCTGTCTCTTTACTGGTCTTTGGGCTGGTTCATATGATATATATATATATATATATATATATATATATTTTTTTAATAGTGCCGCGCAGACTGCCTCTTTAATGAGGAGGATGATTAGGCAGTTTGGTAAGTGAGTGTGTGACCAGGCCGCTGATCAAAGTGGTTTGTTTAACTCCACTTGGTAACTGCACTTTGGTCTCATTCAGAAAATGCAGATCGCTAAAGGCCTGTTTCTCTTTAGAGAAATGAATATTGATTAATGCTGTTTCCATGGTAACCACATGTGGTTCTTCGAATGATTTATTTAATCTCTTTTGGTGATGAGATGTGTGTCAATCCTCAAATGTAAAGTGCAACATGCTGTAAGTACCTCTGACCGTGAGAGGGATAAGAAACGGCGGAAATGGTGGTGCCGAGTACTTTCATTGAACTGCAACTCCAATATATGCTGCTAAGCAGGAGGTGCAGGTCATTTTATATTGCGTGTTCCAGAATATGTAATGTATAGTTTTTTTGCTAGCCATGATAGGTTCATTTTCAGATTTACTGTAATGCCCTATGGGACGATTTACAATTTTTTTTAATAATGTTTCTATCATTCATGTATCCAATTTTTATTATTATTTGTCCTAGAGCACTTATTTTTTTGTCCCATTACTACTTTCTCTGTCACCTCGGTGAATTTTTTTAAAACATAGGTTTTGTTAAAAGTGTGTTCTATTTATGTTGGAAACTGAACGCTCAGGGTAACCTGACAGAACTTGTACAAAGTAGAAGACAATGACAAAAAAAGCAATTTGTGGGTAATGAAGCACTGGCTTTATCACCAGAACAGTACTTTATTGCCTCATCAATGAGGATGAGCTGTCATACTTTTGACTATATTTGATTTGCTCAGCATCCCCCCCCCCCCCCACATAATCACCTCGACTTGTCTATCTGGATGATGTACACTTTCTTTTGTTCTTGCAACAGGGAAATAAAGTGTAAAGGCAAAATCCTCTCCTTACTAGCTTTGAGAAGGAAAAGCCTTGGATCAACATGTACAAAGTAATGCTCAGCGTTCTAGTTAAGCAAATGTTTCACACACCAGGCTCGCGTCACTAAAAGCTTGTCCGACTCCTACACAGTAGAGATGGAAATTGTCTACACAGCAAGTAGCAGCCAATTTCTGCTCCTCGGTGCTATAACAGCTGAATAATGTAACATGCACACATCATTCTGATTATTCATTAATTATTCACTAAGCTTTTAAATAAAATAACAGAGTTGTTGGTTTTTTTAAATCCAAATAAGTCTCTTTTTTTCTGATTGAGTACCAAGTCAGACGTAGGTAGTATCAAAATGTGTGATGATATGTTTATGTTTCCACTAAATACCTTCCTCTGCCGACACCTGACTTCTTGCCCCAGTACATATATAACTCATAAGCCTGCAGTATCATTTCTAAACACATCAGAAGCGTGAGGAGAATGATCTAAAAATACCCAGGCAGATGTGCATTAGGTTGAGTATCAAACACTCTCTTCTTCATACATATGATGCTTTTATTCTAATATTGGAATACAGTGATTCAGTTTATGAAACTTTTGTCAATCCCACAACTTCAACCGCACTTTTAATCATACCCACATTGATCGTTGTGTTTGTATGTGTTGTATCCTAGGTCCTGTCAGCAGTATTTTGGTAAACCGGTATGGCAGTCGACCTGTGGTTATCTTTGGAGGTCTTCTGAGTGCGACGGGGATGATTTTAGCCACCTTCAGCACCAGCATTATGCAGCTCTACATCTGTGTTGGTGTCATTGCAGGTAATAAAACATTATTTGTTAAATTACATAGTTATATAGTTACATAGTAGATGAGGTTGAAAAAGATATACGTCCATCAAGTTCAAACTATGCTAAATTTAGATGACAGATACTTATCCTATATTTGTATTTACTGTATATTGATCCTGGAAGGCAATCAAAAAAACCCAGTGACACATCATCAAATGATATCTCATAAGGGGAAACAAATATTCCTTCCTGACTCCAAATATTGGCAATCAGATCACTCCTTGGATCAACATCCTTCCCATGTTTATTTATTTGGTATATCCCTATATACCTTTCTTTTTTAAAAAGATGTCCAACCTTTTTTTTGAAGATATCTATTGTATCTGCCATCAGTCGCCATGGGTAATGAATTCCACATTGTAACTGCTCTTACTGTAAAGAACCCTTTCCTTTGTTGCTGGAGAAATCTCCTTTCCTCCAACCTTAAGCGATGTCCCCGAGTCCTTTGTACCGCCCTTGGGATGAATAATTCTTTTGAAAGCTCCTTGTATTGTCCCCGAATATATTTGTATATAGTTATCATATCCCGTCTTAGATGCCTCGTTTTTCTAATGTAAATAAATCTAATTTAGCTAGCCTCTCTTCATAAATCAGAATATCCGTCCCCTTTATTAATTTGGTGGCACTTCTCTGCACTTTCTCTAGTTACATAATGTCTTTTCTATGGAGTGGTGCCCAAAATTGTACTCCATATTCAGATGACGTACTATAATATTTTGAATATGGAGGATTTACCCTATTGTTGCTGTAAGAGATATTAATGCTTTTCTTTGTTGCCATTACATACTTTTGGTTCTATATGTTATTGTTGGGGGGCGAGTAACCTTTTATATCATAAGAAAGTAGTCTTGCTGTCGAGTATAGTTTCGTTCATCAAAAGGTTAATCCTATAATGTTGTCCATTTCACATTATGAATCTACCTTGTAATCTATTGTGGGAATTGTGACCTGTTGTCGGAAACAAAGTAAATCCTTTATGCCAAATAAACTTACAAAAAGTGTAGAGAAATGTGTATTCTTTTCTCCTTTGGAATAAGATGTTTAATACTGCAGACCAAATGTAACAATGCATTCCTTTGAGTGCGCGACAATGATTGTTACTATGAATTCATTTTAATTCTATCACATCACTGGTGGCAATTACCAAAGCAATGACTTTGTTGGGTGTTTGCATTTAAATATTTAAAATGAAATGCTGTTAAGGCTGCACCTAGATTACATATAATGTTGTGTTGTGCTGGATCAATATTCTTAGTACTCAATATCGCAATAGTATTTGGCAAAGAAAGATAAACATACAGAAACGTGGGCTTGGCAATACTCGTCCTACAGCAAATACCGTTTATCTATTATGAGGATATTCAGAATTGATTAACTTTATTTACATTAAATCTGCTGTTGCCAGGTCCTGCTGGAAAAATGTAAGAATCCCCCCCCCAGCCATTTCAACCAATGATTATAATGAGGCTTCTTGTTGTCTCATTATTTTTTTTGTGCTACACATGCTTTAAAATATAAGTTGTATTTGTATTTCAGGAATATCTTCTATTACACAGCCATAACTACTGTGTGCAAAATCAATGCATAATGGATCAGAATCTAAAATATATTGCAGTAGCTATTTGTCATAATGGTTTATTCTCACCCCAAAATGTTAGCTCCTCAACTTGCAGAATTATTTCATATATTGCCTACCGTATGCATGAAAATAATACAAATGTCCGTGCATTTGTATATAAATGTGTTACTCTCGTGATGCTGAAGCCATGCTCATTTTTATCATATTGTCTTTATCCCAAGAGACCTATTTCTGTAACCATTGACCAGAATAGAAGAATTCTAGAGTTCATTTTGCAGCATAAATTTAGTAGGTGACTTGAAATCTTTTTAATGGCAAGTCAGCAAGAGGAGTGCTGAGTAGGAAGTTATCACATACTAATTAATGGTAGTAAAATTAGATTATAATAAATTAGATTTGTGTCACTGGAAAATTAATGATGAGATAATAGGGAGCTTTAATTGATTATTACCTAAATGGATAGTTGGCATTCGACCTAATCTTCTTTCTAATTAAAGTCTCTGTTTTCCGTGAAAGTATAGGGTGGTGCTTTCCATAAACTCTACTGGTTCCATTTCACATAAAAAAAGGAGAAATAAAAATACCTCAAAAAATGACTTTTTGAAGAAAATTGTACTTTCTTTAATAATACCATGATCTAATTATAGCTATAAGTTTGTATTTAAATATAATTGGGGCAAGGCTATTTGAGCACAGGGAAGTATTTGAATTATCTGATGGAAAGCAAAGGCAGATAATCCGTGGTCCCCCTTAATTTGTCAAAAATGATGTATAAATACAATAAATTGTCATTTCTTCCCCCACCCCATAAGTATTAAATACTTTAATTGTGAAATCTTACTGTAGATTTTGGATAAATATTGATGTAAAGTAATGTTTTTAACATTAATATTATGTGTGCGCCAAATGGAGAAAATACGTGGAGAGGAGTCATTTGATGTACAAAAATGTTCTGCTTGGGAGAACTTGAAAGGGGAGAAAGCTCTTAAGAGAGCCCAATGGATGAGAGTCGTGGCCTCTAAATTGTTTGGAGGGAAGAGTGAAGCCTTAAATCCCCCACAATCTAGTGACTGACTCTCACTAGCCTTTGTTAAGAGCATTATTCATGGAGCTGCCATGACTTTTGGTGGTCTCGCTCAGTTTCACGTGTTCATGGCTTAGAGACAATGAGACCTTCAATCTTGTTTTCATACACTGATGTGATAAAAGAAGACCATGGGGGTGGGGAAGGTCTTTCAAATACACTTGCAGACTTACCAATGCTTGTTTCGATTTAGGGTTTAAATAACATGACCTTCAAAGGAGCACAGTCCGAGCGATGTGTGTTTATGTGTGCTGTGTTTTTGGTTTTAACAGGGGGTCTCCGGACCTCAACTGCATCAATTTTAGCTCTGGGGACCCTCTTCTTTCCTCTGAAGGGGGTGCCTGTAGCAGTTCTGGCTGGGAAGTGCGGGGATATCGTAATGGCTTTAAAAGTCCCACGTCACATGGGCCAATAGGAAGCCGTGATGTCATCCCTTGCGGCTTCCTATTGGCCCGCATGACTGGAGGCTTTTAACCTGCTGGAGATACCCCTATGGAGGTAAGTATCTAGGGAAGCAGACGGTCCCCAGATGGGGTCGAGCCCTGGAGACGCCCTGCGTCGTCATATTTAAAAAAAGAGGAAAAAAAACACATTGCTTGGACTGAAGATTTGAAAGGGCCCGATTAATTCTGCTCGTGTTGTTGTTACTAAAACACAAACTAAACAAATGTAGCACATCCATCGTTTAAATGTGTTATATTGTCCCTAAATCCCTGGCTGGCTAGTTCACTCTGTAATTAGCTGTGGACAATGCATCATCATTTAAGATAAAAGAAACACAATCTTGAGGTAGGAGCTTATTCTGAATCCGTAGGACACTATTTCCCATGTAAACCGCTCACACTGTGGTCAGGTAAACGTTTTTTTTTTTCTTCTCCCATGTGTTATGTGCAAGGTCACACAGAATGTGGGTCACTGGTGCGTTATATGGATTTCAGCTGCCTGGATGCTAATCTGACTCCTGAGTGTCTCGTGATGCACTTGGGCAGGCTTTACAACCCAGTGGGTCATTTTCAAAGGAATTAATTTCCTTGCTGCTATTTGCCTAACTACTGAGTCTACACAAAGTTATCAAGACACAACTGGCGAGATCCTGGGGCAAAAACGCTGCACCCAATGTAAATATTGCTTTTAACCCTTTCAGTGGCTTATTGCTGTACCTGCTATGTGACAGGCCCTATTCATGCACCAGGAACAAAAAAAATATATTTTAAATGGTTCACACAAAAGTGCTCTAATTAATGTGGATTGTTGCTGCTGCACCACTTTATAAAGCTTCTCCCTACTAATCAGAGGTTCACAAAGTAATGTTTATTTGATGGAAAACAAATGTTACTTTATTAATCTTTTGATCAATATGTTCAGTAATTAGAATATTTGTCCACTTGTACCAGTATTGTGCACTTATAACAAATTGGTTATAGTTAGCCATTCTGACTTTATAAGAGCACCACTCTGGAATTAAATATTTCAGTTTATACACTGCGTGTATTGCAATTAATATCTTGGTCATTTCTTTGAATGCCTGCATAACATTGTAGTTCAAATTATGTGTTTATAGTTAATTACCGTTTGAATGCTTGTGCCCTGAAGTTGGTATTAGCCATGAAATACCATTTCGGGAATAAGCTTGTAGAGATCCATGTTAAAGTGGATAATAAACAAAAAGTGCTCAGTTGCATGTTATTACCCAGAATCCTTTGCTGCAGTGGAAGTAAGGTATGGTGTGAGAAATTGGGGTAACTATGAAAAGAAGGATCGAGCACTCCACGGGTTTTGCAAAAGTTCCAAATTTATTGCGCCATACACAACGACCGTTTCGACCTTAGTCGAAAGTGAAAAGGAATTTTTTTGCAAAACCCGTTGAGCGCTGGATCCTTCTTTTCATAGTTGAAGCTTGGATGATTGTGACAGGTATCCCTTTTGAACCAGCCGTAATACTGTTATGTATATATGGCTTATGGTGTGCAGCATATCACTGTTTATTAGAATTTGGGGTAAGGCAGGCTTGGAGGCCTGTCTCAGGCTGTGAACGTGCTCATAAGTGTTCTTCATAATTTCAGGGATATCAATATATATTGACTGTTTTTATGTTATTTGAAAGGCTCAAACAGTAATAGTGCCTTTCTAAGGATGACCGTCCTTATGATCCTGTCTTAGAAGAAGTTGTTTATGAAATCTAACATCTCATTTTCTCCTATAGGATTCGGCTTTTCTCTGAACCTTCAGCCCTCTGTGATCGTGATAGGGAAGTATTTTCTGAAACGACGGCCGATCGCAAATGGCCTTGCCATGGCAGGAAGTCCGGTTGTACTCTCTACGCTTGCACCTTTGAATCAGTATTTGTTTGATACCTTTGGATGGAGAGGCAGTTTTTTCATACTGGGAGCATTATTGTTGAACTGCTGTGTGGCGGGGGCTCTATTTAGACCCATTGGTCCCATGACTATCAAAACAAAAAAGCCGAAGAGTAAGAAGCAAGCCCAAGAACCTGAGAAAGTAACCATAACAGAAAACTTGGTGGAAGCCGGAAAATTACAATCCCCCAGTTTAAGTGAAAAGGAAGAAGGTTGCCTGGAAAAATTTAATAAAGTTCTTGATTTATCTCTTTTTAAGCACAGAGGCTTCTTGATTTACCTCGTTGGAAACGTGATCATGTTTTTTGCATTTTATGCTCCTATTGTGTTTTTGACTCCTTACGCAAAGCATCTCGGTGTTGATGAATACTCGGCGGCCTTTCTGTTATCAATTCTGGCCATAGTCGATATGATTGCCAGGCCTAGCACTGGGATCATTTCCAATAGTAAGTGGGTAAGGCCCAGGATTCAGTATTTCTTCAGCTTTGCCATTACATTCAATGGATTCTGTCATCTCATGTGTCCATTTGCCACAGACTATACAGGTTTGGTAATATACGCTGTATTTTTTGGTTTGGCTTTTGGAATGGTATGTGCAATGCTCTTTGAAACTCTCATGGATCTTGTGGGAGCCAAACGGTTCTCAAGTGCGGTTGGACTCGTTACTATCGTGGAGTGTTTTCCTCTTCTCTTGGGTCCACCAATCGGAGGTAAGCTTGTGCCCCGCCCCTATTCCCCCCGCCCCCTCGCCTGCCTCCTTCCCCCTCCGTCCCCCCCCCCCACACACACACATCAGGGACTCCTGATAACCTCGCTTATTTCAATGCCATTGCTCAAGCATCTAACTGGAATTTTTAGCATGCACATGTAGCAGACGTTATGGCCTCCGGTAACGTGAACTAGCACATTAAATAGAGCTACTAATTGCAACACGTTAGCGGGACTGGTAACGTCTGCTACATCTGCAACTACAATACAGGATGCAAGTGTTAAAATTGTTTCTAAAATGTCTACACTTATTCTTTTAATGCACTATAATGATATTAAGTCTTGTTAAATATATAAAATAACATCATTTTGTTCTGGACCTCCTTGTCATTTTATAATCCTCCAGAACTTCTGAAAAACGACAGTATTAGTTCATACCATTACTTAACACAGGTGGGCGAGAGATATTCCTGCAGGGGAGGCACGGGCGGTAGCAGGGGCCCTGCGCTCTTCCCCAAGGCATTCAAATTAAATGCCGGGGGATCGCGTGAGGCCTCTGTAACTCACTTACCGGGATTCAGATGTGTGGTGTGACACGTCGCCATGGCAACGCCGCGGGACCATGTGACGTGACGTCATGACCCTTCGCCATGGCAATGTAGCATCAAATGACGGTGCGGGGTCACGACGTGACATCACATGACCCGTGGTGTCTTGACGCTTGAACACGATGTAAGGGGGGAGCAAGCAGGGGGGGCACAGCTCCAATAGTTTGTGCACCCCTGACTTAACAAATGACAAACATGGCTTTTTTTTGTTGTTGCAGGAATTGCACAAGTTGCAGTATGTTGAAAAGTCTTTGGGATAGATTCAGTCCTATCTAACAAAGTGTCAGCCTAAATTAATACAGTACCTGTTAATCATAATGCAGTATTCACTAAAGCAAATAATAACATGCTGTTACCCATGAATCACTCCCGTAAAATGCTTGCCGTTATTTGTAACTGCCATTATTCTAACGGATCTGCTCATTACAGCCTAAATGATATTCAGGTAGTTTCACTGAAGAAGTTCTGACTCACTCAATATGGATCATGCTATTGTATAGACCTATATATTTTCATCGGTGTAACAGATGTTCATATTGAGTGTGTCGGAAATTCTTCAATTATAGTACATTGATTCCCGTGAAAACTAGGAATGCCTACCATTTCTGAATAGCCCCAGAGCTAAAGCGAGCGTCTTCTCCCCCAACTGTTTTCTAAATGATATTCACCCCATACTTACTAAGCTGCCTTTAATGTTGATGCCTGGAAATAATGCTACATTCTTTGTTTTACCTAACTATGCCGTCACTCCCATCCAGACTCTAGAATAGGGCGACATGTAGGAGACAACATGCTCATTTTTAAATATGTGCAATATATTCTACAGCCAATATGGAAGAAGTGTAAAAAAATGCAACAAATGTTTATTTCCTTGTATAATCACAACTGCTATGTAAGCAATTGAATAGTAAAGAATATTTATTGATAATAAAATGTCTACCATAGACAACACACAAACACAAGACAAGCGGTGCAACTCTCGCTATGAAGCACCAGTGTGCACATGCACTAAACAAACACAGATGACAGTATATACACAAACATTTAAAAAGACCATTAGGTCACAATAGAACCACCCTGAATACGAAATAGTACCAAGTAGTGTGGATACTAATGCCGGGCAAAACGCTGAAGGGGGTAGGCGGGCACTCACCAGAGAAACGCGAGCTGGAACCGTGCACTGACACCAAGTGTCCGGACCACACCAGTAGCAGAGATCACACCACAGCGCGAGCTTCCTGGTCTCTGCTTCTGCCCCAGCCCCAGCCAATCAGCAAACGCGTAGAGTGACCTCTCGTGACCTCTACGCGTTTCGCAACAACGGGCTTCGTCAGGTTCTATTGTGACCTACTGGTCTTTTTACATGTTTGTGTATGTATTGTCATCTGTGTTTGTTTAGTGCATGTGCACACTGGTGCTTCATAGCAGGCGTTGCACCTCTTGTCTTGTGTTTGTGTGTGATCTACAGTATGGTAGACCTTTTTATTATTAATAAATATTCTTTACTATTCAATTGCTTACATAGCAGGTGTTATTTCCCGGGGATACACATTTTTTTAAATTTTTTACACTTCTTCCATATTGGCTGTTCAGTAACCTCCGGTGCGCTTTGTGTATATTTGTTTTTATTTCTGGGGTCTCGTTCTGGAGCCCCCTTTAGGAGCGTTTTTGAGGAGGCGCTTCCACACAGCTAGCAGCAAAGGGAGACTGACCATATAAGATGGTTTTGGACAGCTTGAGCGCGGAAAGCCTTTTTCCTGTTTAGCAAGGGGTATACTTGAATAAAGCAGAAGTAACACAAAGAATGATTAAAGGAGCAGAAGACATTACAAACAAATAAATCATAAAGGCAGTTGGAAGGGTAGAGAAAAAGAATAAAACCTCATTACGAGGAGTGAAGAGACAGAACAGTCATGATGGGATAAAACGTCAAATACATAATTGTAATGTGAAACCTAAGTCCTGTATGAAGTTGCACATTCATCTTGCCATTCCTGTGATGTTACCAGGCATTTAGTTCTACATTCCCATATGTGGTTCCTAAAATATATCTACGAGTACTGTATGGGTAGTCTTATATGTGATGGACTGCCAATAATTCTATTATTCCCATAATTAAATATATAAAGGCAACAGATATTTAAATCATTTTAGTATCCAGTGCAACTTATGGTAGACATGCAGTAATGGATAATTGTTTTAGGGATCAAACCTATTTTGAAATGCAACATTTTAATTCGGATATTCTAGTTCCAGTAGCAGTTGGATTTATGAATCCATCCATTATGAGAGGTTTCAATAATGCTTTTATTATGGATAAGGTGATTGAATGTAAGAGCCACAGCATAGAATTGTAACATGCCCATTCTTGGTGATTCGCAGGTGCTATCGTGGATGCATTTGGAGACTACAAGTTCATGTTTTACGAGTGTGGAGCGGTCATGATGTTTGCTGGCCTTTTTCTGTTCATCATGAACTTTTACAACTACCGTATGCTGGAGAAGGAGGAAAAGGAATGCCAACGGAAAGAGATGGAAATGAGAGAAGGAGTTGGCGTTACGAAGGAAGAGGGCACACACGTTGCAGACAAAGAAAAATTGCAGAATGGTAGCGGGATGACCGCTATGGAAACAGTATCGGAAAAGGCGCATATAGAAGAAAATGGTTCCGATTCTGAAGTGAGCACAGCACCTGAGAATAAGTAGACATGATTTCTAATGTTTTATTGGATGTAGTCAATGTCCTAACTTTGGCAAAGAAGAAGAAATAACGCTTCATGTTTCACACTGGGCACAGATGTACAAATGCATTACTTCTTGGCTCAAGTTAAATGTTTTTATATTTAACATGTGTTTTTTAAATGATGTAATGATGTCAAATGAAATCACAATGGAAGATAATTGGAGAATATTTCAATTTTAGTACAGTGGTAAAAACACCACCGTACCCATCTGTTAAATGAAGCCGTAAATTTAAATGCAAGAAATGCTGAGGCAAGGATCCATTTAATGTGGATCAAAAACTGGATCAGAAGATTGCTAAATCCATCTGTCATGATCCGAATTAAGGCTGCAGTGCCACTTGCTTATCAACTTAGAAATAGACTGCCAAAGTAAAACAGTGCTGCTATTAATCATTTGTATTTGACCATTACATTGGGCAGAATGCTAAATGTTTTTTTAAATGTTGCTTAAGCAGAGTTTTATTCCATTGTAACTTCACTGTTTTTTTGTTGTTTTTTTAAAATATTTTTACACCCATATCACTGTTTTAATCTGTGTTAATTTCCATTGCATTTGAAAGCTGTTTGCACACTAAGCAAAGTGTCAAACAGGAATAATTTCTCATTTGTTTTCTATTTGCAGCTGGTCTGCTCAGATTCACAATGTATTGCACTAAACTATTGGGCAGTATGGGTTATTAACAGGTGCTAGTACATGGGCTGGCCAACTCCAGTCCTCAAGAGCTACCAACAGGCCAGGTGTTCAGGATTTCCCTGCTTCAGCAAAGGTGGCTCAATCAGTACCTGCTTCAGCACAGGGGGCTCAATCAGTCCCTGTTTCATAGGTGACACAATCAGTGGCTCCGTTTTTCAATTGATCCACCTGTGCTGAAGCAGGGATATCCTGAAAACCTGACCTGTTGGTGGCCTTTGAGGACTGGAGTTGTTCATCCCTGGTTTACATTCTCTGCACCAATTTCTTATATCAGATGCAGATTATTAACTAGACCTGGTGGGGATATTTGGTGCAGAAAAAAAGAGAGGGGGAATGATTAAAACAGGGGTGCCAACGTCCATCCCCAAACCCCCCCTCCCCCCCAACAGGTCATGTTTCAGGATATCCCTGCTTCAGCACAGATGGCTTAATCAGAGGCTCAGTTTTCGACTGAGCCTCTGATTGAGCAACCTATGCTGGAGCTGGGATATCCTGAAAACCTGACCTGTTGGGGGTCTTGAGGACTGGAGTTGAGCCCCCCTGGATTAGAATATGATGCACCCTGTTATATGCGAGTCCTATTGGCAAAATAGCATGTTTTAAAATTGAAGTCAGTCTTCGAGCTACCAAGAAGTCAGGGGTTCAGGATATCCCTACTTCAGCACAGGTGGCTCAATCAGTGGCTAAGTCTCCAACTGAGCCACCGGTGCTGAAGCAGGGAGATCCTGAAACACCTGACCTATTGGTAGCTCTTGAGGACTAGAGTTGGCTACTCCTGTATTAGTACCAGTATTGGTCCCAGAAAGAGTCAAACATTTCATTGGGTGCAATACCTTTTTAATGGACCACAATATCAATAGTAAAAGGTTTTCTTGTGCATAAGCTTTCAATGCTGCAGAGGTCTCCTTTGTAAAATGTGATCTCTAAACTGAAGATGGGAGAGTTAGATACAGAGCACATGAGGTCCATCTGTGAATGAGCTGTTAAAAATGTAGGATACTGCAGCTGGTGTATTCATCCATGGATGAGGTCTTGAGAGGATATGTATATTGAGGCTGGAGTATTATCTTCAGGTATCTGTGTGACGTGTGAACAGACCGGTCTGAGTAGGGCTGTGTCTGAAAGAACGGCTCAAAATTCTTCCTTAAGTTTTGCATGGGTGAGGTGGCACGTTTGCAACACTGACTGCTGTAATGATTGAGCACTCATGGGTATTATCCAGCGTTGTATTCTCGGAGGAAGCCTGGAGGTTTACATGAGTAGAGTGTTATTGGCATACCCTGCAGCGTGGAGACACAACATTAACAATCAACACTGAGATTATTCATTGTATAATGCTGGATGTTTGCATTCTTTGTCAAAGTTATTCTGCTGAAATGTAAAAAGTTGGTCAAAATAAACGTGTGGTGTATGTTTCTAAAACAGAGTAAAGCGCTGGCCACTCGTGTGATCATAGAAACACATTTATTTGGTACAGGCGTAAAAATCCATGTTAAAAATGCCAGGAACAAGTATACTGTAAATGTCACCTTTCCAGATTTTAGGCCCCATGAACAGCAAAATACACATCGACAATAAAGAGCCCCTGTGGGATCAGTGGTTGTGGTCTCGCATAACGCCGACAGCCGGTTCGTGCCCAACCGGCTTTGTCAAGGCATCAGGAAGTATATATGTAATATCCTGCTGAAAGGAAAGATGCTGTTTGCAACAGCATTGCCCCTTTGTGCAGCTGGGAGACGGATCTATAACCACCTTAATGTTTACAGTTCGTGCAGCAAAACACCTTGCAATACAGCTTTTTTGTTGTTGATGTTTTAGGATTAAAGCAGGGGGTTTCCGGAGCTTAACTGTTAATTTTAGCTCCGGGTGCCCCCTGCTTCCAGAGATGCTTACCTCCGTAGGGAGTGCTGGTGTGCCTGTGGAGTTTAAATGTGCAGGTCATGCGGGCCAATAGGAAATATCATGGCTTCATACTGACCCACGGAGCATTTAAACCGCCTTTTCATTAGGCACACAAGTTCCCTGGCTGAATAGATACCGACACCTGTATGGAGGTATCTGGAAAAGCATGGGGTCCTCGGAGCTGAAATTAACACAGTCCAGCTCCGGGGATCCCCTGCTTCAATCCTAGAACTATGTAGTGCAAGGTGTTTATGCTACTTTAATGCTCAGTAATTAATTCCTGACTTTGGTGACTAGACACCAGTGAGAGCTACTATTTCCTGGGGTTTCCCGAGGAAAAAGTCCAGTTCTCTGCCACATTCAAAACAAAATGTATTTCTTGTTTGTTTGACTACATATTATAAAAGGTGCAAAGTGAGGTGCTGTATCATTTGTAACATTGGAGGTACTGTATCTTATTTCTAATAGATGCCACTGAGCCTGTTAAAATGCTACAATAATGGTCCAGTGAAAGGTATTGTCTGCAACATGTCTAAATCTGCCAGATTATTTTGTAATATACTGTTTATGTAATGTATGATAATTAATACTTTACTAATAAATACGTATGTTTTATGATGTACTGTAATAAATGACTTTTTTTTTTCAATTTAAGCGGTAGTACCCCCAAAATGGATATATTTTTGTTTGTACTTACCGTGGGGGCCCTGCAGTTCCTCCATGGTTAGAAGGGTGGGGGATTTTATGTCGTTTTTGACACAAAACTACAAAAATGGCCGTAGGGTCGCCAATAAAAAGTCACAATGTCATCTGCACCACTGACCCCACTGCCTTTTCCTGTCCGATGTTGCACATTTTTTGGCCAGTCCCATAGCAGGGGAACCGGGTGGGACTTCGCGGGACCACAGAGGAGTTCCGGGGACCCCCTAGTTTAGGTGAAAAAAGTTATTAAAACAACCGAGCCGTGAGGAACTCTGCATCAAAGTACTGGGTGTTCCTCTGTTACCCTCTCCAGAGCTGAAGGTTAGTTGCACACATATGGTACGGACTTGTTAAAGAGAACATGGTGCAAAGAAAGACATGAAATTAACTAATATACATTATACCCTTACCAGATGTTTGAGGTGTGATAGATAGATATCTATCTGTATCTGTGGTCGGCAACCATAAGCTAATCAAAGGGCATAGCCAAAGCACTATATTTAAATGTAACCTCTTCTGTATCCCACTTTTTGTTTTGAGACTGGCATAATGCAATGTCTTGGGTTTTGCTGGAACTTGCCCTTCCATTGCAGCCATCTTTGATCCTGTCAAATCTCTTCCTCGACTTGTAATTGGCTGCAGCTGTTGCAGAGCTTTAAATAGCAGTCTATTACTCCCAGCCCCTGCCCGAGCATGGTATGCTATCCCATGTGTTCCTGGCCCCCTTGAGTTTAGTGCCTGTGCCTTAGTTCCTGTTGCCGACCCCAGTCTGTAAATCCAACAACCGCTCCTGTGCCGCCTGCCTTGACCTCTGCCTGGATCCCCACTACAACTACTTTAACAGGACTCCTGTCCCCTGACTCTGGTCGGAGATCATATACCCCTACCTCAGCTCAGCGGATCCCCTTCCTATCGGAGACGAGCATCATTATACATAGCCCTTGTAGGCTCAGACCAGCAGATCAAGTTTAAAGCTCTCACAGAACTGCAGATGTCACTGGAAGCCCAGAGGACCTCTTCTTGCGTTCCTTAGGCTTGATCCCCGCTGGCTGCTGCAGCGCTCGCTATGGCGGGCGCTGCGGGGACAAGAGCCGCCCTTCAATGGGGCCGGGCCCACTGCGAGGGGTGGCCGCCGCGCTGAGCCGACAGCTGTTCAGGGATACATGAAAATTCAGTTCAGACCTAGTGACGGAGCGCTAGGCCACCCCCCGGCGGTTCAGCCAAAGAGGACGAGCCTGCCAGGTGACGTCATGGCCGCGCCCCTGTCACTTCCCCCCCTGTTTCCCCCCCCCCCCGCAGCTCACTGCAGACCGGAGAATTCGGCTGCACGTGCCGCCAGCCTCGCAGGCGCGCGTGCAGCGCAGGCAGCGGGGCCGTAGCCTTAGGGTGGTCACAGATAAGCACATGGCCCTGCTGCCAACCTCCATTCCAGCATTAAAAACAAAAAAAAAAGTTACAATATATTATATGTTCAATACAACTTTACAAATAAAAATGCATTTTAAAATCATCTGGCTCTTTAGTTAGAAGACCATAACTTGAATAAGCTACTCCCAAACCCCATATATTTGAATGAAATCTGCTTTATATACAGTACTGTAAGTGGTATTCCCAGCTAACAAGTTCAGTTACAGATAGCACGGCAACAATGAACAATAAACTACTGTCCTCTGCATGTAGCAGCTGTCCCACTCCTGGCAGAATGATAGCACTGGAAATAAACTTGGTCAGTTGGCTGCGCTGAAGACAACGGCGCTCCCGATCCTAGAGCAGACAAAATATTTGGTTTTGTCGCGTGACAGCCGGGTCACGTGCGCGGTTCAGCAACGAGGGCGAACCACTCCTCGTCGCGTCTCCCCTAGGCCACAAATCGCCAATGCAGCAGGCGCCTGCGACACCACGCGCTCTGTTACACACGTGCGCCTAGTACAGTATAGCCTCGACCTAGAGCAGTGGGGCTCAACTCAATCCTCAAGACCCCCCCCCCCCCCACACCCCCATCAGGTCAAGTTTGAAGGATATCCCAGCTTCAGCACAGGTGCTGTATCGGTCCCTGCTTCAGCACAGGTGGCTCAATCAGTGGCTCGGTCTTCGACTGAAGCAGCAATAGCCTTAACCAGACCTAGAAGACATTAATACTTTCACTGCCAGTGGGACCAGTAGCACATTGCTCTGGAGCTCTCAAGCCAACGATTAGAAATGAATTCAAATAGTAGCCGTTCCGGTTCTTGTGCCCTGGTTCCCTACTCAAACACATCCATTAAAATTACCCATTCCAAGAAATGCTGCCTAGCAGGAATGTAACACAAACGTAATAAGCATAATACCTAGAGAACCCAGGATGCCACTGATTGTAAACAAAGCTATTAGAGGTAGAAATGGATGGATTAAATGTGCTATAAAGTAAATACATCCTAGCATTAGTGTCCCAATGATGTAGAACAGTATTTTGTGGGTTTAACATAAACGCTGCTTCATAATCTCGTTAGATCATCCCTCTTATTATTGGACAGTCCCAATACACAATACAGGCCTATTAATGGTTTCTACGGATGTAGGTAAAGTATAAGAAACATGAAACTTAATGTGCTTGGGTTTTTGTGCTATCGTCAATATATTTTTCCTGCCTGTTATGCTATGGGTAGTTTCTATATTAAAGAAATTAATATGTTTGAAGCAGCAATGTAATTCCCTCTACCTTTGTTTTTATTACCACCCTTTATTTTTATTTTTTAACAGGATGGGAACGGGGAGTCCTCCAGAGTTGAGCCGTGCTATTTTCAGCTTCGTGATACCGGTTAACTTATTGGTTTTACATTTCTCTCAAAGGGAAACAAAATGGCTGTCAAATTCAGTGGTCCCCGCTGGAAATTAGGAAGCTGCAAAGTGATTGGTTGCAGTTTAAATTGCCTTTATGTAACAGGAAATAAAGTTGGAAACTGGACTGGTCATATGTATGCCAGCCCTGTTATAGGGCGGAGTTACAAGCCTTTCCCCCCGGGTATAAAAGCTGACACTCCCCAATTGAGGGGGTTGATTATAGGATTTTCCCTACAAGAGGGTCAAGGAGATTGGGGCCCAAGACCCTGGGGTCTGCTACAGGCTGGAGGACAATCATGCTGTTGTACAATAAACGTGCCGTTGGACCAACTATGGTGTGTGATTATTGGAGAGAATATTGCCTGTGGGACCATCCTGCATCCAGCAGGATCCTCATGGGATGGAGGCGCTGCACAGTAAGAGATGGGGAAAGCCTGCCTGTTGCTGCTCCCAAGCTACAACTGCAGAGCTACTCAGACTTCCTGAACCAGCATGTGAGCTACAGCACCGGGGACAGTAACCACGTAGTGTCCGGATCTTCCATGGCAGTGGGGAACAGGTGCATTCATTTGGAGGCTCTGCTGAGATGAGCAACTGGGGTGGCAAAATATGGCTGGGAAACCCGCTGAAAGAGAAGTGAATGGGGGCACTCGCCGTATCCAGCCAGAGAGTTCCCAGTTGTTTGCTAGCAGGGTACCCCCGGGATGGTTCCCGCTCAAGATGCAACCGCACCTGCTATCGCATGAGAAGTGCTGATAAGCACTGTATCAAGGCCATCGATTGACCTTGTTCGGGACATAATGCAGAGTAGTGGCCTGATCTTCCTGGCAGGGGGAACTAGTGCTACACTTGATTAGCTCGTTCTATTAGTGGCCCACTATACACATTTTACGTGGTCGCGCCCATATTGTCATGTATATATATTTTTTTGAAATCTTGGAGTGTGAGTGTCTGGAGACCATTTGATTGGTCCGCCCTCCACGGCTCTCATTGGCTGGTGTGTCTGCCCACCCTGTGTCCCACCCCCCCACGGCTCTCATTGGCCCCCCAGAGCACGCTCTCTCCTGCTCTCTCCTCCCACAGGCCGCTCCTTCCCCGGCTCTCACCTCCACAGGCCGCTCCCTTCCCCCGGCCTCTCACCTCCCCGGCTCTCACCTCCACCTGGCTCTCACCCTTCCCCGGCTCTCACCCTTCCCCGGCTCTCACCTCCCCCCGGCTCTCACCCTTCCCCGGCTCTCACCTCACCCCCCCGGCTCTCACCTCCCCCGGCTTTCACCCTTCCCCGGCGCTCTCCCTCACACACAACCGCTTCCACTCAAATCCCCCCCCCCCCACAGGCTCTCACTTCACATAGGCCGCTCCCCAGCACCCCATCCCCAAGAGCGCTCCTCGGCTCTCTCCGCCTCTCCCGTGAAGGGCATGTTCAACAGCGGGGCACAGCACCTCCTCACCGGAGCGTCTCAGCCTCGCCAGGGGTCACGGACACCGCTGAGGAGCCCGAGGTGGAGGAGGAGCGGCCGGTACCCAGAGGAAGAGGAAGAGCACGGCCGGGTGCAAGGTGAGGAAACGCAAGGGAATGTGTGCCCTTTGCCCCACCCCCTCCTGCCCTTTGCCCCACCCCCTCCCTGCCCTTTGCCCCACCCCCTCCCTGCCCTTGCCCCCCCCCCTCCTGCCCTTTGCCCCCCCTCCCTGCACTTGCCCCCCCCCTCCCTGCCCTTCCCCCCCTCCCTGCTCTTGCCCCCCCCCCCTCCCTTCCCTTTCTGCCCCCCCCCCTCCCTGCCCTTTGCCCCCCCTGCCCTTGCCCCTCCTTTGCCCCTCCCTGCCTGCCCTTTGCACCCTCCCTGCCTGGCCCTTTGCCCCTCCCTGCCTGCCCTTTGCCCTCCCTGCCTGCCTTTGCCCCCTCCCTTCCTTCCCGCCCTTTGCCGCTCCTGCCGCCCTTTGCCCTCCCTCCCTGCCCTTTGAGAGAGAGAGAGAGAGAGAGAGAGAGAGAGTGAGAGAGAGAGAGAGAGGAGAGAGAGGGAGAGAGAGGGAGAGAGAGGGAGAGAGAGGGAGAGATAGGGGAGGAGGGGAGAGAGGGGAGAGAGGGAGAGAGAGGAGGGGAGAGAGAGGGGAGAGAGGGGAGAGAGGGGAGAGATGGGAGAGAGGTGAGAGAGGGGAGAGAGGGGAGAGAGGGGAGAGAGGGGAGAGAGGGGAGAGAGGGGAGAGAGGGGAGAGAGGGGAGAGAGGGGAGAGAGGGGAGAGAGGGGAGAGAGGGGAGAGAGGGGAGAGAGGGGAGAAGAAACGGTGGGAGATACGGTGGGAGATACACAGAGTGGGTGGGGGGTGACTGACTATCACACACATACACATACTCCCATACACACTCATTCACACACACACACACACACACACACACACTCTCCCACACACACACACACAGGGGAAGAAAGGCCGCGACCAGCACCACGCTCCTCCCCCACCCACCGTGCCCATCTCCCGCTCGTGGGGGGGGGGGAGGCAGGCCGACATCCCCCCCCAATCAGCAGGGTGGGTGGGAGGCACGTGGCGAGGTATTCCCCAGCGGGCGCTCCAGGGGACAGTCAGCCCCGCCGGGGCCGCCACTGCCCGACATACCCTCGCCGTCATGAAGCTAGCTGGCGCATGGGAGGCACGTGGTGAGGGGTGAGGGCCGAGACGCCCGCTCCCGAACGCCAACCAGGCTGCAGCAGCAGGGACCTCCCGCCCCAGGCAGCGATCGGTGGGAAGGGGACAGGAGCAGGGGACAGGGGAAGGAGACAGGAGCAGGGGACAGGAGCAGGGGACAGGAGCGCTGCCGCGGTGGAGAGTAGGGAGTCATGTGGGGACCAGGGGATCGCAGGGAAGGAGCAGAGGGGCCGCAGCATGGCGAGTACTTACCCTCCAATAGATGTCCGGCCAGTTGGGGGCGGGCTCATATAGAGCCTGGCCGCGCGCCCACAAAGCCTGGGAGCGCGCGCCAATCAGCTGTCAGGTAGGGGGAGTTTTTTTTATTATTTTTTTTTCTTCAGCGCGAGCAGGGAAATTAAAAAAAAAACACGTGTTCTGCTTGGGCCAATATTTACTCGCCCGGGGGTTAAATCTACACGCCACGGGCGTGTAAATGTATAGGATTGTCGAACACTGTATATATATATATATATATATATATACACGTTTTTTTAAAAAATGCGTTTAACTGTGTGTTTTGTTTTCTTTTTTGGTGTACTTTCCTGTAATTCGAACGCCCATGTCTATTTATAATGTATTCTAATAAAAGGATTTATATATGGTTATATTTCCAGTGTGGCCCCCTTTTTGTGAGAGGCCATTCTTGTCCCTTCTGTGGGTCTCTCTCTTTTTTGAGAGTAGGACTATATGAGGCTGAAACAAGTCTCAGGCAATACCTGCCGCAGGCATTGACATCCAGGGTCGCACTTCCATATGTTCCTTGTAGTTTTACGTGAATGAGTACTCTTGGCAAATACGTTTTCGAACAAATCAAAGTGTCTCTTTTTTGCTAAATAATATGTGAAAGTCTCAAAGGAATCATGGTGTAGCCTTTGGAATTCTATCTACAGTATGTTGCAGCTTTAAATTGCAATAAGTTATTTATTACTAGTTACAGTACATGCAAAACACAGGATATATTGTGCATGGTGATCCTTCCATTGGGATTCTGCGGTCCTGAATATTAATAATATGTGTGTGTTTGTGCAGTTTCTGGTTGGGTCGACCTAATTATTTACCCTTGAAATAAACTGGAGTAAAACAGTCAGATATTTCCTAATACTTTTCCATAACAGTACTTTATACCTCCATTTGGGAAACAGTGATCATAACATGGTGTCAATTGAAATAAATGATCAAAAACCACATTACATGGGTTGAACAAAGACTTTACATTTTAGAAAGGTAGATTTAAATAAACTGAGGAATAATCTGCAAAGAATAAATTGGGATGATATTTTAGCAGGGATAAATGGGGAGTCTTAAAACATTGTTAGAAAAGCAAACTTATCAGTGTTTACCCTTACCTAATAAATATGTGGCCAGGTCTCCCTCTGGGGTTTCCCTTACCTCAGGTAGCTGCAGAGGGCTGTGGGGACGCTCAGCAAGTGCCTGGAGTGTTACGAACGGTGCGCGGCTGCAGGAGAGGCGAGCGCATCTTGAATGCGATTGCGCATGTGCGAGATGCCACGCATGCACAGGGCAAGTGCGTGCGCATGTAAGGAATCCACACCTCAGTTTACTGTTTACCTTGCCTTACAGACCTGTGCTGTCATGGAACACTTCTCCTGATATTTACTGCAGCCTGGATTCACTCATTGAGGCAATGCTGTCACACGCCCCTTCTGCTATTGGTTCACTGACCTTTAAGTACTGCCTTCCCCACAATGCTCCCTGCCGAGCATAGTCCTTCCTGGATGTCACCGAGTGTTCAGCCACGAGCCCTGGCTTGTTATCTCGTTACTACTCTGTTTGTCCTAGTTCTTGTTCCTGTGCTGAAGCATTGATCCCCAGTGTACTTCAGCTTCCTGGTTTCCTGATGCCTGCTGCTATTTTCACGCAGAGGTCTGTTCCTGTGCTGAAGCATTGATGCCCAGCGTACTTCAGCTTCCTGGTTTCCTGAGGCATGCTGCTATTTTCACGCAGAGGTCTTTTCCTGTGCTGTAGCGGAGGATTCTCCAGCCCGCTCAGGACTCTGGCGCTGTAGCACTGGTTTACCAGTGTAGCCAGGCGGTGTGCCCACTCTGGTCTGCCTACCCTTTCCTGAGACCAGTACCATGGGCCATGGTCGCCGCACGCGCAGAGTCCACTCCCGCACTCCTAAGCTGAAGCGGGGAACTCCTGACTACCTGTTGCCGAACTCCTGCTTGAACAACGTTTACCCTGATGTCTCCAGTCCTGACCCTGGCTTGTCCAGCGACGATGCTGCCTTCTCCAGTCCCGACCCTGCTATGTATGACTACGAACTGCGCAATCCGGATCAGCCTGCGCGGTCTAAGTTCGGTGCTTTTACAACCCCACCTCAGCCTCGCGGTCCGACCCAGGTTTGTGGCGAGCACAAGCGTGACAGTATGCTCGGCCCCACAAACTCAGACCCCGCTGAGGTGGGGCTAGGCCGGTTCCCCTCTGAAAACCGGTCCCAGTCTGTAACAGTCCCTGTTTGGAAGACCATACCTGTTTGAGAGACTGCCTCCGCCTGAGAGTGCGTTCTTGTATGTAGGTTTAACCCCTCAGGAAAGACTGATTCGCAAAGACCTCCTTACTAGATCTCAGCAAGTTAGAGAGGAAAGAAAGTCTCAACAGGCCCTGCTCTCCCAACGGTCCCGGGTTTTTTCCTCCTCAGAACAAAAGACTCTAGATCAGATTCTAGATGCTGCCTGTGTGTGTTACCAAGATTTTGACTTAATCATAAGTGAGCGGGATCCTCTTCTCGCTGCCTACGCACTTTCTAATCACAATTTCTATGCTGCCAGTCCTGTCGCTAAACCTGGGGACGTATCTCCCTCTCCAGGAAATAACCAAACTGACCCACAATCACAGCCCCCTAACGTAGAAGCTGCCACGATCCCTAGTCCTGATTTAACCTAACTGTCTGAAAGCCGGTCCCAGTCTGAAAACCTGTCCCAGTCTGAAAACCTGTCCCAGTCTGAAAAACTTCCCCTTTCTGAGAACTGGTCCCTGTCTAAAAACCTGTCCCGGCCTGAAAACCTGACCCTGTGGGAAAAAACGTCCCAGTCTGGAAGATGGTTTACACTCTCACGCCAGATGGGACAGATGGATCACCCTTGGGCCAGCTACGCTGCCCTGTCACAGGATTGTACGCCCGGGTACTCTGACACCAATGATATGTCTATGTTAACCCCTGCTGATCAGTCCTGTGAGGTTCCCCTGGAGTATACGTATATTTCTCTAGCCAACAATAAGGCTCTAGTATCCGAGAACGAATCCCTTTTTCCCTCTATTTCTAACTCTGAATCTCCCATTCCAGCCCTTGAGGTTTTTCCTGCTTTAACCCCTGCTAGGCAGTCCTGTGCGCCCTTCCCGTCAGAGAAGGAATCCCTTCTACCTCCACATACTAACTTTGAATTCCTAAGTGCTGTTCCCATTGTCATTCCTGTATTAACCCCTGCAGGTCACCCCTATGAGCCTCCTTTGTTAACTCCCTGTTCTTCGCCAGCCAAGGTCATGTCCCTAGCTCCAGAAGAGAAATCCCTTGTATCTCCCATTACAGAGGAAAAGCTCCCTATTTTTTACTCTCAGGTACTATCTGCATTAACCCCTGTAAATTCGTGCTGCCTCCAAGTTAATGCCTCCTTTCTAACCTCAGAGAATGATTCCCCAGGTCCGACAGCAGAGGTTGCATTGAATGAATACCCTAATGTTGCAGAGTCCTTAGTTAGTCTTTGCTTTAAAGCATCTGCTTCAGCTCAAGTTTCAGCTGCTGTGCCCCCTGAAACTTCGGCTAAAGTTCTGATTCCAGTTAAATGTATTCAGTTACTAAGTTTTTCCCTAAGCTTGGTCGCAGAGTTCCCATTCCCAGGTATGTGGCTGAACCAGTCTGTCACCCAGAGAGTGATGACCCCTGCTTCAGCGCATACTCCCCACGTCGTGGAATCTGCAGTCATTTCTGGTTTCCCAGACACTCCTTATCAAATACCCACTTCAGAGACCAGTACAGTTATGATTACCTCCCGTGTACTGTCTGTGTTCTCCCCTTCTCAAAGCTTAGGGTTAAAAGCGTACAGTGGTCAGTATGCCCCTCCTGGGGTTCATGTTGTGTTCCCAGGAATATTTGCTGACACACTGCTTTCACTCAAAAGTGACGCTTTTTCATATGTGCTAGCTAGAAGCCTGCACACAGTTTTCCCTCTCTTTGAAATTTGCCTTGCCGGTCCTGACACTCCGAGAAGTAAAAACCTCCCTTCAGAATCTCTTTCTATAGAGGAAGTCCTTGCTGTTAGTTCCCCTGATTTCTCTGCCCATGCTAACCCTCCAGAGATCAGCATATCTGTTACTCCCTTAGTACAGTCTGAGACCACCGTGCCTATATTACTAGTCCTGGTATTTAAATCTGAGCTATTTAGTTTTCCTGCCCTTGCAGTTTTGGATAAGACTCCTTGTGCTCCTAAGGTGTCTGCCATTAAGAGTTTCCATAGTTCCTACTTGTTGCTTGTTGTCTCTCAGGTCCCTGTCACTGAAGTACAGACGTCAGCTTCTGATGTTAGCTTCCCTCCCGCCGCTACCCTTGCTCTGCCTTTTTCTCAAGCTCCTGATATTAAAACCCCAAAGCCTATTCCTAATCCCCAGACTATACTATCTCCCACTGTGGGTTCCCCAGTATTTGGGAGCTCTACTGCTGATTGCTTCTCTGCCTCTGCGAAACCATGGTTTTCCCCCTCGGAACCTTCTGTTGCCCCTGTCATTTCCTCTGTGTTGGAAATACTCTGCACGTATCCCAAGATTTCGGTCTCTATGCCTGGTTAACTGCTTGCCTTGTTACCTTCCATACCAATACCTGGAAATGCTCCCACCCACCCTATACCTTCGCTGACCACTACCTAGGAGACCTCTGGAGGAGAAAACCCCCTAAAATTCCTACATGCAGAGGTCAGCCAAGACTTTGTCTGTCCCAAAGGTCGCCCTGGTATATTCGATCAACTATCGAAGCCGCTTATCCTAAATTCTGGTCCCATTACTAAAGACTGGGTTCCCAGTGGGGGTTCTTCTGCCATTTCTGCTCCAGAACCCCCTGGTTCTTCACAGCCTTGGATTCCCAAGCCATTTCGCGTGGCGAGCCACGTACCAATGATGTCTCTACCACCACGCTCATATCCTAGAACAGTACTCACCAAGGAACTGCTCGTTTACGGATCCCCTTTCCGCCTAAAAAACGTTCGAAACAACTCAATGTCCCCGAGACCCATGGATGGGCCTGTCTGGCCGCAGTTCTCACGGGGGGGTGGGGGTTCACAAAGGTGTGACCACGAGTCTCTGGACCACGACTCTACCCCCAATCCTAGACAGTTCAGGAACAATTCCAGGTCCCCCAACTCTGAGTGGTCTTGTTCGCCCGGAGGTCTCGCGTGAAGGGGGGGGGGGTACTGTAAGGAATCCACACATCAGTTTACTGTTTACCTTGCCTTACAGACCTGTGCAGTCCTGGAACACTTCTCCTGATATTTACTGCAGCCTGGATTCACTCATTGAGGCAATGCTGTCACACACCCCTTCTGCTATTGGTTCACTGACCTTTAAGTACTGCCTTCCCACAATGCTCCCTGCCGAGCATAGTCCTTCCTGGATGTCACCGAGTGTTCAGCCACGAGCCCCTGGCTTGTTATCTCGTTACTACTCTGTTTGTCCTAGTTCTTGTTCCTGTGCTGAAGCATTGGTCCCCAGCGTACTTCAGCTTCCTGGTTTCCTGAGGCCTGCTGCTATTTTCACGCAGAGGTCTTTTCCTGTGCTGTAGCGGAGGATTCTCCAGCCCGCTCAGGACTCTGGCGCTGTAGCACTGGTTTACCAGTGCAGCCAGGCGGTGTGCCCACTCTGGTCTGCCTACCCTTTCCTGAGACCAGTACCATGGGCCATGGTCGCCGCACGCGCAGAGTCCACTCCCGCACTCCTAAGCTGAAGCGGGGAACTCCTGACTACCTGTTGCCGAACTCCTGCTTGAACAACGTTTACCCTGATGTCTCCAGTCCTGACCCTGGCTTGTCCAGCGACGATGCTGCCTTCTCCAGTCCCGACCCTGCTATGTATGACTACGAACTGCGCAATCCTGATCAGCCTGCGCGGTCTAAGGTCGGTGCTTTTACAACCCCACCTCAGCCTCGCGGTCCAACCCAGGTTTGTGGCGAGCACAAGCGTGACAGCGCGGTAGCCAATAGGGGAAGGCTCTATGCATGAGCCACTGGGCAGGGACACATGGTGCCCAACAGCCAATAGGGCTTGCAGCTTCCCTCCAACTTGCTATTGATACATTTGGCGCGCTACAAGCTACGCTAGTCAGAGCTGGCACAAGAAAGGGGTAGGTTAATTAAGTGTGCAGGTGTCTGTGGCACCTCCACTAGGCCAGATACCCCCTATTAGGCACCAGCTAGGCCCTGACTCCCCTTTCAGTCTCTTCTGCAGCAGTGACACCACTTCCGTCACCACCAACTCCATTCACTGCCACTGAATTTTGCTCATGTGGCAGGTGCCGCTAAAGAAGTTTCACTTCAATAAGAGCAGGATGTAGTTTCTCTCCAAAAGGACTAGGATAGACTGGAAACTTGGGCAGGTAAATGACAGATGAGGTTTAATGCAGATAAATGTAATTTTATGCATTTAGGAATCAAGAATAAACAGAAAACTTACAAATTAAATGGGGATAGATTAGGTGAATCCTTGATGGAGAAGGATTTAGGAGTGTTTGTCGACGGAAGCCTTAGCAATAATAACAAAGTCATGCAGTAGCTGCAAAGGCAAACAAGATCTTATCTTGCATTAAAGGAGGAATGGATGGAAGGGAAGTAAACATAATTATGTCCCTCTATAAAGCATTACTGATACCACACATTGAATATGGAGTACAGTTTTGAGTAACAATCCATAAATAAAGACATTATGAAACGCCAAAAAGTGCAGAGAAAAAACACCAAATTAATTAAGGGGATATAAAATCTGATTTATGAGGAGAGGCTAGCTAAATTAGATTTGTTTATACAGCAGGGCCCCACTTCTCGGCGCCCCGCTTTTCGGCGATCTGCCGATACGGAGGCACCGAGAAGGGGGCCGCCACCTTGGATCCTCAGTCGCGCATGTGCAGAACGGGCAGGTGTGCCCGGCGCGCATGCGCAGACCGTAGTTTGCGCGCGCATACTGTAGTTTGCGCGCGCAGACCATAGGTCGCGCATGCGTAGAATGGCAAAAATGCCGTTTGCGCATGCAAAATCAGTGAAAATCGCCGGATCCGCTTTCCGGCGATTTTCACTATACGGCGGGCCCCTGGAACGGAACCCGGGGCCCTCCTGTATTACAAAAGAGGCATCTAAGAGCGGATATGATAACTATATACAAATATATTCGGTGACAATACAAAGAGCTTTCAAAATAACTATTCATCCTTAGGGCAGTACAAATGACATGGGGGTTGGGTTCATTATCCATGGAGATTGATGGAAGATACAATAGATAACTTTAAAAAAAAAAAAAAGGTTAGAAACCTATTTAAAAGGAAAGGTATACAGGGATACACCAAATATGTAAACATGGGAAGGATGTTGATTCAAGGAGTAATCTGATTGCCAATTCTTGGAGTCAGGAAGGAATGTATTTTCCCCCTTATGAGATATCCTTAGGTTGAGGACCCACTGTGGTCGGCGGCACGTGCGGCCGTGTGAGCGCGGGCCACCAGCCCCTTACCTCCAGTCTGGTGGTCCCCGCTGCCTCCTTCCGACGTGGCTCACTACGTGCTGTGATGCGTCAGCCGGCCAGAGCTACAAGCCTCTGGTGTTTTGGAGCGGTGACGCGTCACGTAGTGTGACAGTGAGCTGGGCAGGAGGGGAGCTGTCTGGAGCAATGGGAAGGAGGCGGCTTGGGAGGGAAGTCTGTGAGTGTGTATGGCAGCCGTGCTGGGGCGCTGTACAGATCATTGAATAGAATGCTAATGTCCTAAGTGGGTAAACAAGTTCACCTAAGTTTATAATGCTGTGTAAATAGATGATATATATTTGTTGTATGTAGGATCCCTTGAGCATAGCTATTCACCCCCCCCCCCCTCTGGTGCCCATTTCGCAGGCTGCCCCTGCCTACTGCTGGGGACTTGCATGCAGGCAGCTGCTGTGCCCGGAATCAATAGGGCTCTGTCCCCGGGTTAAGGTTGCAGCCAGCTCCGGCTGCTGAGCTTGTCGGCCCCGGGAGGAGAGGCAGCAGCAGATGCACAGGGAGAGGGGGGAGGCAGGGGGGGCTGGGAACCTCTGGCACAGAAAGTGTGATGGCCTCGCCCCCCCACGTCATTGTTGTGCCCACCCGACCCATTTTGGCCACGCCCCCCGCGTCAAAAAAAGTTTATTGCAGATCGCGGTGCAGTGACTTGCACGCGCCGCCGGCAAGCAAGGTGGCCATGCGGGCGCGTGCAGCGGGGCCTTAACCTTAGATGATATGTCACTGGGGTTTTTTGTTTGCCTTCCTCTGGATCAATATACTGTAAATACAAATAAAGGATAAAGTATCTGTCGTCTAAATTTAGCATAGGTTGGACTTGATGGACATATGTCTTTTTTCAGCCTCATCTACTATGTAACTGTGTTTCCATGGTGGTTGATCAGATACACATACTGTATATAACTACTGGGAAGGGTGTATCAGAATCATAGTGTACCCGTCCTGTAACATTATTTCTGCACACACATGGATAAGCTATTGGTCTGAACAGATTTATTGGTTCATGATGGATTCCTACAGATAGCAATTCTCTGCTCTATTACTCCAGTCTACCTTTTAGCACTGTACTTAACCTTCCCCAATAGAATGCATATTATCTCCTTTTCGGCTGAAACGACCTGCAATTTACAGTAATTTTAAGACTTTGTCAACATAATTTTATATTGTCAGACGGGGATTGCCATAGAGACTTGATTCTTATTTAGCAGGATTTATACAGGTCCTCTGTGAAGGTGGTACATAAATAATGATAGTTTTGCTGCCCACAGTGACGTAACTATTGTGCCGCTAAATCCCGCAATGCATGGGGGAGGGGGGTGGGGGAAGAGAGCAGAGGGGCCCTGCCTGGCTGGCACTGTAATGGTTGCTGCCTCTGCTTGCTCTGGGGGCGGGGTCTTGACTGCAAACAGGGAATTCCTCCTCCCGCTGTCTGATTCCCCGCCTCCGCATGGCTCAGTACTCAGCAGCTACCTCGATGCAGCCTTATGCCTCCCCAGGTAAGTGTGTGTGTGTATGTATGTATATCTATATGGGGAGGAATTGTGTGTGTGTGTGTGTGTGTATATAGGGGTGAGGATGTGTGTGTGTGTATATATATAGGGGGGAGGAATTGTGTGTGTGTATCTATATGTAGCCCAGGTCCCCCCCCCCCCTCTGGGCTCTCTTCACGTCCCCTCCCTTTAGCTCACCTCCGCTGCGGTCGGGAGAGTTGCGGGCGGTTGCAGGGGCGACCGTGTCGCCGGAGCTTCTTGGCAGGACGTCGGGAAGAGCGCCGCCATCTTAGTTAGGCATGCGCAGTTCAGTCTCGCATGCGCAATGAGGTGTTGGAGAGTGGCGGTCAATGGGAAAGAGCTCCCAGCAGGGACTACATGTCCCATGAGCCTCTGCATAGGCCGTGTGGCCCAGTTCAGGCAATAGGGCTGCAGCTTTCCTCCTGCAGAGAGATAGATAAATTTTCGCTCGCTGCAGCCACGCCAGTCGGAGCTGGGACAAGGAAGGGGTAGGTTGTATGTGCAGGTGTCTGTGGCACCTGCACTAGGCCAGATATCCCCTGGTAGGCCCCAGCTTGGCCCCGACTCACCTGTGTAGTTTGTGGTTGCTGCAGGGACAGGCCCATAAATAGGGGCACTGCCCCTGTAGAACCAAACCATAGGGAAAAAGCCAGGATGTGGCTGCACCCTGTCTCTGGTGATCTGGGACCAGATCACCCATCTGCTACCACAGAGACTCTTAAAGGTGGTACCATCCACGCGGGACCCACCCAACGTAGAGGCGGAGGCTTCGTGGTGGACATGCTAGGATTCATGGATTCCATCATTGCAACATCAGCACACCCGGGTGTGGGATTACCCAGCAGGTACACAACTTTGCACGTGCACCAACCAACACTTTAGTGGACAGCGCTATACCACACATTGCGCTGGGTATTACTTTGAGGACGCCAGGGTGGTTGGGTGCCCAAGGGCCACTCAGTACTTTGGGGACTGCGACTCCAGGGAGGGGAACAAAGTATTGGAGGGTACGCCCATGCTTGGCCCGGTTGGTGGGACTGTATTTATGTGTGTTATCTTATCTTTTGGTTGCCTGCAGTAAAACCATTATCATATACGAGTGTGTATTCCTTATGTGTCCTATAACGGGGTTATTCTACATAATAGAATCTCGCACAGGTGGATGCGCTACCGAGCATCACTCAGGTGCACCCCAGGTTCCCAGCAGCGGAGGGTCAGGATTCCTGTGAGCCACAGGTATCGCACGACACCACACACACCGTAGCCACACATCTCCCAGGGGGTGGGGTGAAAGTGTGATATATATAATTGTATGTGTGTATATGGAGGGGAATTGTGTTCGTGTGTGTGTGTGTGGAGAGAGAATAAATATAGGGGGCAGGAATTGTATGTGTGTATGTATAGGGGGTGGGCATTTTGTGTGTGTGGAATTGAGTGAGGAGTGGGTTGTATGAGTGGGGAGGGAGAAACAGTAAGAAACAGAGTGCGACATGGGAGAAGAGAGGAGGACAATAAGGGGGGTAGTGTGAGGATGAGTGGGGGGACTGTGAGGGGGGGGGGGGCAACACACATGGGGACCCCGGTGGAAACAACACTTATTTAATGTTTGTTTTTTTAGAAGGCCCTTTCAAAAAAATTGCGCACCAAAAGAACTAAAGAGATACACTAGAAATGACATTTTATGCCAATATTTACAGAGATGTCAAACGCGACCAAAATTGCCACTTTTATAGAAGAGGGTTGACTTCTATCAGCCCATGAGAACAATTTTGTTCAAAATCAGTGAGACTCCCTTCAAATTTTTGAGGTCCGTGTTTGTAACTAAAATCATGGAAATATTTTTTGGAGGACTCTTATCTTTTTCAAATTGTACAAACCATTTGATTATCATTATCTGATTTTGTTTGTACAGCACGTTTCTGTAAAGCAGTGGATTTACCCTCTGATCTTTTTTTGAGATGGGACAATGTTTCTATAATTCAGCTCCTGTACTGTACGCTTGTGACCACTTCCCGTCCTGGTTTTGCCTAGTATGGTACTCAGTGGTTGGGAGACAAAAGGTGGATCTCTTACCTGACGGTCTTCCAACCACTGAGCCTCATACTAGGAAATATTACTTGGCTTGTAAACTCGCCTTGAATTGTAAGGGCTGGGACCCGCTGCGCCCGGCGGCACGGGCGGCCGCGTGAGCGCTCCCCACCAGCAGGGGAATCCTCCCGAGCCGGTCCCAGTCCCCCCTCGCTGCTGGCTCACTACGCACTGTGACGCGTCAGCCGCCAGTGGATGCAAGAAAGTTGTGATCCCGAGCGGTGACGCGTCACGAGGTGCGCTGATGAGCCAATCAGGGGCGGGAGCGGGAGCTGTCAGACAGCTTCCTACACAAGGTAGTGTGTGTGTGTGTGTGTGTCAGCGTGTGAGGAGGGCATTTGTGGGGGAAGGGGGAGGGAGCTGCTTACCTTCCGGCAGCCCGCAGCAGCTCCCTCCTGCAGCCCGAGCCTGTGGAGGGAGGGGGGGAGTAGCGTGTCTCTCCGCTCAAACCACGCCCCGCCTCCCACTCCCGCTCCCTACGGACCGCATATCACGGTCTGTGTCTGTCATTGCCCCGCCTGTCTGCAGTGCAGGCGCGCTGACTGAGGGAGTGAGGCCGTTTTACTGTTTTATTTATGTGCAAGATGTGAAATATGCTTTCCCTTTCTTCGGGAACATTTGATTCCTTTTTCTAAGCTGCTTATGTTTATTTGTTTGACTAATGATCGCTTCATAATCACTTTGCAAATAAAGAAAAACAGAGCTTAAAGGACCAGCAGACAATCTTATCACCAAAAGACTTTATATAAGGATTGTCAAAACTCTTTAGGAATATTGAAATGTTAACATTTCCATCTAACCTTGGGAGGGCGAGCCTTTTTGAGAGTAGACCAAGGATCTGGAACTCCTTGCCACCAGATGCCCGGAATGCACCAAGTTTGTCTCACTTTGGAACCCAGTGCAAGACTCCCTTTTTCCATCCAGCTTTCCCCTAATTATGCTATTTGATTTTGTTTATTATGTATTTTTCTTTTTTTAAATATTTCTTTAACCTGGTTTAAGTTTCCGATGAATCTGCCCCTTGTGGTGGGAGCCAGTTCTGGACCTAGTTCCTGTTTCGCAGAGGTACAGCAGAGACTGCGACTATTCTAACACAAACCAGTGGCAATCGCCAAAAAGACCCAGGTACATGCTGGGTACATGCCTTAAACTTGCCTTAAACTAGACCCAGCATTTCTGCATTGATTAATGGCCCATCAGATTAACAGCGGGGTCCCTGGCAGTTCTATTCAAACTGAATGGGACTGCCAGGGACTCCTGCTGTGTTAATCCTATGGGTCATTAGTCAATGCAGAAATGCCTTAAACTTGCCTTAAACTAGCCAGGTTACACCCAGCACATACCCAGAATATAACCGGGCTAGTTTAAGGCAAGCTTTAGAATAGTCGTGGTCTCGTCTGTACACTAACTGATGATGACGATGGTGGTGGAAAGGGTAAAATAAAAATATATATTTGAAATACTTATAATCGTTTTTTTTTAGAGATTTTAAATTAACTGCATTTAACTTATTGAACATGCCCGCTGTTCTTAGTTTTCTTTTGTCCTCCTGTGCCGCTCGCTCAAGTTTAGTGAAACTTCTTATCTCTTGTTTTATTAACAATGCTGGATATTTTTTTTATGTAAAGTTATGCTCTAGTTTTTAGCATATTCATTTGAGAGTATTTTAATTAAACACTGTGGACCACAAGACTTCATATCAGACCTTTCTAGGAAAAAAACATGAAGGTCCCAGGTTATCGTCCTTGAAGCCAGTAACTCTGACAGTGGAGTAATATTGGCCAGTGACATGAGGATACAGAAAGGTTCTCTTTCATCATTCATTCTGCTCACATGATAATATGCCAGAAGTGAATGTGGTAATGAAGGTAATTAAACATCCATCTATAATTAATTTCACACACTTCCCTGCTTCTGACAGTCAGTTTGGATATGAAAGTTCAGAATTGATCGGAAGGCATAGAAATGCAGTTTAAGATTCTGCTCGCCTTAATCGTTATGAAAAAGTATCATTAGCACCAACTATTTCAAACGAAAAATCTTTCATCATTAATGGTGATCCAGTTCTTGTATCTCTATACCTATTTTATACCCATAGTTACTATGCTTGAGATGTAGCTATGTGCTTTAGTACCCCTATCCTGATCCTTATCAGGCATTATAGTGGCTGTTCTGATAATGACTCATTATCACCAGCGGCTTTTATAGGTTACCCTATGCTATATCCCATGGGAGTGCAATATTGTTTATACACTTAATAGATAGTGTTACCTTGTGGTGCAACATGCAAAGTATTCTTGAATTTAAATGGGCAATTCCTTCTAGGACCAAAGTGAACTAATTTCTAGTGACATGTTTAAGTGGGTTTCATCTGGGTAATTGATGTCAGATTTGGGTAAATAAAAAGGCACCTGTAAGTATTTTTAATGTATTATTTAAAGTGAGATTTGGAAGGGGTATGATGTCTCTGGCTGCTCCCGTGTGTGATGTCATGGTGTGATCAACAAGTGCTTGTACAGACACCTCCCCTTATTTTTATTGGTTCTCTGATAAGGACAGGGTGGCATAAGGGGGCAGTAAACACTTCCCCATTTACAGGCCCTTTAAGACATTCAACTGTTAACTCATTTCCCCAAAAAATGAAATCCGCCACATTTTTGCTATTAGTATTGTTAGATTTGTTTAGGGAAGCCAATTAGACTGTTAAAAGTATGTTATCTGGGCCACCTTCTGCGACTGCACCTTCAAATAAACAATATTAAAAAAATGTATTTGAATTGGTGGAAATAAATCATACAGTTTTAAATAACTTTACAGTATTTGTGTTTTCAGCGCCCTGTCCTAATTACATTAGCAAGATTTGCTTTGACATATGCTATAGATGCCCCCATAACGATATACGGACTCCATATTTAATGCAAATTCCGATCTCTGTTCACTTGTCTGCGACAATTTACAGCATGAAAAATATTCTCTGTCATATACACACAGAGCACATAGGCAGTAAGTAATTAAACTGCAACAGTGCTTATTGGGGCACCATCGCATGATAGTGCCTCGATCGGCACTATTGTAGCTTAAAGAATAACCCCCTTAGGCCAACGCCATGCTAGGCGCGTGCGGGCGACGGAGTGCGTGACGTCACGCGCGCCTGCCACAGAGGCGATTTGTGGCCTAGGGGAGACGCGACGGGGAGGCGTGCCCTTGAAGTCACGTGAGCGGTTTGCCCTCATTGGCTAAACCGCGGACGTGACCTGGCGATCGCGCGACAAAATCAAATCATTTTGTCTGCTCGGCAATCACACTTCGTAACGCCTGCGGTCACACGCTCTATGGCCTGCGTCATAGAGGCACAGACTTTTGTTTGCGCTAAGCATGGGCGCGGCCTTAGACATTCACATCCTTCAGTCGTCATTCTTTATTTTATTCTTCATTAACTTGTACAAAATACTTTTGCTTAGAAGTTTTTATTTTTTCAGTTCAATCTATGTTCATGTTATCTAGATACCAAAGTTACTCTAATCAAGCAACATACCAGATAATGGCTGGCGTTTTCAAGGTTATTCTTAAACGGTACCGGGTTTATGACATAGGACAATGTCCGGAAATCACTGTAACGCGTTATGTAGCATAAAGGCAAAGAAGAAAATACTTTTTGCGTCTAAGCAAATCCATTTTAAAGTGTCAGTCCGACCTACCTACTCCCAATCTTTTTTTTCTACCTAGATTGTAACCAAGGGGTCCCCGGAGCTGAACTACGCTATTTTCAGGGACCTCCCATTTTCCGCTGACATCTCTGTTCCCAAGACCCGAGATACATACTGGGTAAAGGTACTGGTATGACTTCCTGATTTCTTAAATCCCTGTGTAGAGTTGCCAGGTTGCTTCTCCAAAAATACTGAACACAATGGTGAAAGGTGCGACGTGCTCGAGACACACACAAACACACACACCCCTCTCACCTCTCCATGCTGTTGCCTCACCACCTGGCTCCTGACACCTCTTCCTGATTGACTGCTGTTAGGTAATGCATCCAATCAGGATGGATGAAGCTGCCCAGCCCCCTAGCAACAGCCCTGCTCTCCCTGCTCGGGAAAATCCCGCGGCCCCCCAAGCTGGTCAGGTCACTTGTGTCCGGAGAGGTAATACCAGAGACATACGTGTCCAGTATTGCCTCTAGTTTTTTACTGGACAGAGTGTCCAAATACAGTACAGTCCGGTTCAATACTGGAGACCTGGCAACCCTACCCCTGCGTCACGCGGGCCAATAGCAACTGATAACATTGCAGCGTCCTAGATGCCTGTGTGATTCGGGAGATTAAAACCACCATTTTATTAGCCCTGGAAGGGAATGGAATTCACTACTTTTTCCAGAGGTCACTGGGGCTTAAAATTGCATATGTCGACCCCAGGGACCCCCTGGCCCCCATCCTGGTAAAAAGGGTGGGGGGGGGGGTGAAGTTAAAAACTAAATAAAAAAATAAAAAATGCAGAGTATTTCTGCTTTAGTACTCACTGCCAGTTTTGCTAAACATGCATTATGCATGTAGTGCTGGTCATACATGTAGTTTGGAACAAGTTAACATACAGTGCTGTCACGATATATATTCTACATAACTGATTTGGTGTGAGCTGGAATGCTAGAATTGACAGACAAGGTGTTACATGTGCATCTGTTCCTTTTTGTATAGCCGTGGGATGTGCGCAGTCATAGTGCAAGGACATTAAAACAAGCTTTCTCTCTCATTGCTTGTGTAATGGTTAAATCGTAATCTTTGATGGTATTTCAGTACCTTATGACCTTTGCTTTTACAACAGTCACATATTTCCCAGGCCATGATGATGAAGCCAATTAAGAGCTGTGAAAAACAATTATATTAAGATGAGTCGTTTTAGTTTCAGAAATAAGTGAGAATACAGAATTGTAATCAATAGAATTTCAACCACTGAAAAATTCAGTATTAGTGCTAAGGTATCTAAATTCATCAAGCACATACTGTGTTATTAAATATTACCCCTGATATACTGTAACATGAGACTGGCAAGCATCCAGACCGTTCACAATCTGAATGTCCAACTCATCCGAAATATCTGTGTTTTAAAGGTCTAGATGACAGCAAATTAAAATCCATTATCATGGTGATATGCCCTACCATCACAACACAAGCTGGTTCATTCTCTGAAGCAGAGGCATTCCAAATCTGTGCTGCAGCATCAACTAATTAGCATTCACTGGCCACCAATTACCAAGCCATTGTGTGCTGTGCTTGGTACAGTCTAATCTTGCTAAACACCACTTCTAGGCATATTTGTTGGAACCACATTCAAATCCTTTTGTTTGTGATAACCTATACATAAATTAGGCACATTTTTGGCTGCACAGTAAAATTAGGATATTGTTGTAAAAACAGAGTAAAACAATGAAACTGCCACCATTGGGGAATCTATGTAAAATGGCAGTAAATGCACTATATAAAGAGCCACTTTACCTAGCACATAGACATGTTCTAGTTTATTCTATACCAGTCCTTCAGTGAAAACTGCCCGATTGGCCACTTCGGTTCTGATCCCAAATAAAAAGAAGAAAAAAACGCTAGTGATCGCTAAAAATAAATGACTAAAAATACAGACGTTGTTATAACTAGAGATGGGTGAAACAGTCAAAATTAGTTTTGCGGAATTTCCCAAGCTTTCCATTTCAAATCCGTCGGCAGATTATTCGTTTCAATCTGTGCGGATCAATCAAAAAACGCCATACGATACAATCCGCTGGGTGATTTTTAAGAATCCAAACCATGCGCGGATTGTTGAATCCACGGATCGGATTGTTAAAGTCCATCAGCGGATTGCGGGATCTGTGGATTGGATTGTTGAATCCACGGATCGGATTGTTAAAGTCCATCAGCGGATTGCGGGAACTGTGGATTGGATTGTTGGTGGTAAAAATAAAATCCAAAAAAAAACCCCACAAAAAACAAATCGCCCCTTTTTGAGATTGATTTGCGGAAATCCACGGAATAAAGGAATCGGCCGATTCGGCAAAAAAAATCCCCCATCTCTGGTTATAACCAGGCGTTTCAGATGTCAGTACCTAAAGCACCAAAGCATAAGGCTGAGGACCCGCGGCATGCACCCGCACGGATGCCTTGCTTGCCGCCGGCGCGTGCAAGTCACTGCACCGCGATCTGCGGTCTGCAGTGAACTTTTTTTGGCACGTGGGGCGTGGCCATTGAACCTGGGGAGAGGGGTGGAGGAGGTTGTGGGTCCGCAGGAGAGGGAGGAGGGGGGAGGGTGTGAGTTCGGGAGGAGAGGGGTGGGGGGTGATACAAGGGGGCATATTGATCGGGCTGTAAAGTCGTCCTGTCCCCCCTGGGCTGTGCGAAACACACACAAAACACACACACATATATATATATATATGTATATATGTACATACATACATACATACATACATACATACATACACACACTTCTCCCCCTACCTTTTAGAGGTTGGGGAAGCTCTGACAGCTCCAGTCCCCGGTGCTGATAGGCTCACCAGCACACCACGTGACGCGTCACCGCTCGGGATCCCAATCCTCTTGCATCCCCTGTTGGCTGACGCGTCACAGCGCGTAGTGATCCTTGCAGTGAGGAGGGACAGGGGCCGGCTCAGGAGGTAGTCACGAGCTGGTGAGTGACGTGCACGCGGCCACGCGTTCCGCCGACCGCAGCGGGTCCTCAGCCTAAAGTATGGTGTCAAATGAGAGGTCCTTAGAGGTTCTTTTGTGAACAGTCAATGTCCAATGATCACTTAGGGTAAAAATCACAGCAGGAGTTGGTGCAGCTTCTCACACACAGACCAGTTCGTGCAAAAAAAAAGAAAGCAGCTACACCGTGTAGTAAACTAATGTAATGGATTAAAGTAAAAGTTACTCTCACAAACACGGGTGGGATCCTGCACATACATTCAGTGCTGCAGCCTGGTAGACGGCGCACGGATCTGCCCACTGTCCCCCCCACTCGACGTTTGCTGGACACCACTAAAGAAATCGCCCGATGTATTTCCTAGCACACTAGCTGCTTCATCAGGAGTTGGCTCACTGCGTGCACGGTGGCCATTTCTTCAGTTTAGGTTTACCATAGTAACCAAATAGAAATACATCACTGTAATATATCTAATTAAAAAAACATGGCAAATAGATCTAATTGGCTGTACTAAACAGCCAAATAAGAACAGAATAAATCAAATAGAAACAGCTGTCTGTGAGTAGATTTTACTGAGGAGGCTTTTCTGTAACCCAGGCTGTGCTGAACAGCTGTATAATACGGCAGGCAGATGCTTAGAGGGGTCCATGTTAAAACGGACATGAAGCAAAAGGTTAAAAAAAAAAATAATAGAATGAACTAGCACTCGCCCTGTGTAATATATTCCAGCTAGAGGTGCTATGATCGTGCATCTATACGGCAAGATGCATACAACTATACAAAAAACAAACCGGATCAGCACTCAAAAAGTAAAACAAAGAAAAATGAAGGACTTGCTTTTTGCTTTTGGTCTCACCAAGTTTCTTCTTTAATGTATCAACAACAAAAAAAAGCACCAATATAGAAAATAATCAGGCACTGAAATGTTGCTCTGTTGTGCACATACTGTATAACTATCTTTGTGCGTCTGCTAACTTTTCCTCTCTTTGTGTGTGCTGTTTTTTTCTGTATTGCTGCTCTTTTTATTACATTAAAGCCACGGTGCGCAAACTGGTGGGCGCTCCCCCCTGGGCGGGAGAGATTAACTGCGAGGGAGGGGCGGACGCGGGGTTTACAGAGGCCCCGCGCGCTTCCCAAAGGCACTTAAATTAAGTGCCGGGGAAGCGGCGAATGCCTCTGTAAACCTTATTTACCGTGGTTCCACCGGCATCTGGAGTCGTGTCGCCATGGCAACATGACGCCCAGACGCCTGGAACCACGGTGAGAAGGAGGGAGGGATGGGGGCGCGCAGAGAGGAGGACAGCCAGCAGGGAGGCGCAGGGGAAAACGATTGCGCTCCCCTGCATTAAAGAATAAACTTGGTGAGACAAAAAGCAAAACGTAAGTCCTTTATTTTTCATTGATTTACTTTGAGTGCTGATCCAGTTTGGTTCATGAAGTAAAAGGTGACACTGTGTGCTCATTTGCATGTGATTTCCTAGAATCCCTGGCTGCAGTGAAAGCACTGTATGCTGAGATAATGGTGACAAGCAGGGTTGCAGACCTGTCTGAGACATGTGAATGTGCTCACAAGTCATATTATAATATAAATAAAATTTAACAAATATATATATCAAAATAAAACATCAGATCGGCTTACACAAAGAGGAAACTCATTAGAACTTCCTAAAACAACCATGAAAGGAATCAATATTATCGACATCTAGATACTGTATAGAAAGGTCAAACAAATGGGTATATAAACCTGATGGATACATATACAAATGTATTTGAGATCAAAATAAAACAAATAGATGTGACTTAAAATATCAGAAGTAAAATAAATGAATATATATATATACACTGTACAGGTGTATATATATATATACACACACACAGATGTCACGTCGCAGGTGTTATTGGTATTAGAGCGGGAGCAGACGCCATTGCAATGGAATTAGCCAGGGCATAAACGCTCCTGCACCCGCTGCCACATTGTTAATGTTACATTGTTTCAGGATAACGCTGAGTTATCGTCACATAACAAGACGTTATATACATCTTGGCATTACTCCCATCCAGCTTAGCGAATATGGGATGAATACCGTTTAGGCTCATCTGCATATCATTTATATAGTGCCAGTTAAAAATCATGCTATTCTTTTTATATTATTATAATTAATAAACCTTGTTAACGTCACATTGCTTGCTATTGTTCATGCTGCATTATGATAAATGAGTGTTGATGTAGGGTAACGTCACATTAAATAGGCTACTGGAGTTTAGCAAATCTGGGCCCTAGTAATCCTCATGGATGGGGAAAAACATCTTTGCAGGAAGTACTTACTGCAAATATAATGTACTATGTCATTTGATATGGGTGACTATGCATTTTATACACTGCAGCATTGTTTGTATGTATGTATATCTTTATATATATAGCGCCCACTGTGTACTCAACAAACAAATAAATAGTACAGGGAATTATACTTCAATAAGTGCAACAAAATAAGACCATAGGAAAGGAAAGCCTTACAATTATGATTATAATTATTCCAATTAAATTGATCATTGTGTTATGTATAAGAATTAGAAAGATATAACTTGTGAGTATTTTCACATGTCTCAGACAGGTCTACAACCCTGCTTGTCACCATTATCTCTTAGCATACGGTGCTTCCACTGCAGACAGGGATTCTGGGTAATTCCATGCAAATGAGCACGCAGTGTCACCTTTTACTTCATATGTTAATTCCTACAGAAAGTGTCTATGCAAACACGAAATAAAAGAGCAGGATAAACAAATAAAGTAACTCGACAATATTCAAGTACTATTCATCTTGTGCATTCATTGACTGTGCAAAAGATATTACATGGATGAGCAATCCAGTTCTTCACAGTGCACTTATTTTCTTACGCGCTGAATGTGTCCATGTTCTGCAACATGGATTGAAACTGGTGCACAAAGTAGAACAAGTTATAAAGTTACAAAAAAAGTCTTGTTGCTTCCAGTGATATTTCTTCCTATAATTAATCTGGTGCTGTGTTTGCACCTGTTTTGCCGCAGCGTGACACTCAGGAGACATGTTGTTAACATACTACAGTATATACAAGTGAAGCTTGAGTGTGTTGCAGCTGACGACACGCTGTTTAAAAGTCAAATCCGTGCCCAGAATTTTTCTTGATGTAGTGCGTCTCTGCGAACATCGAGTTCTGCTGCATCTCTATATAACACAAAGAAATATATACATTAACAGCAGGTAGGGGAGAGAATCATGATCCAGTCTTCTTCAAAGGTGAGTGATAAGATCTTGTCCCTGTCCTTTATTTCTATTCCTCCTTGCCTACCACTCCTCAGCCAATGATATGACCCTTTCCTGTAGCCTAGCAACAAACCTATATATAGTTAAGTTATGGTGGGTAAAAAAGTGACAAAAACCCTACACAGCAAAGCATATAGCAAATGGAAATATTCCTGTATGCTCATTTGCATGTCTTAGACAGGTCTGCAACCCCGCCTTTCACCATTATCACCCAGCACACAGCACAAAGCACTTCCACTGCAGCAAGGGATTCTGGGAAATGACATGTGCACACAGTGTCATCTTTTGCTTCAAAACCATTTTTAACATGGCTATATTGCATAGCCAGTTAACCAACCCCACACTGATGAGACCAATTAAAGTCGAAACGGCTGTCTGTGGGTAGGTGTTCTGGTTATGCATCTTAACCCTGGCTGTGTTTAAAGCTGTGACCATGCAGCAAACTTAAGCCTATAGGGAACCATGTTAAAAATGGTTTTGAAGCAAAAGGTGACACTGTGTGCACATTTGCATGTCATTTCCCAGAATCCCTTGCTGCAGTGGAAGTGCTGTGTACTAATGGTGAAAGGCGGGGTTGCAGACCTGTCTAAGACATGCAAATGAGCATACAGGAATATTTCCATTTGCTATATATATATATATATATATATATATATATATATATATATATATATATCTATATCTATATATATAATCAAAAAATAAATAGATGACACCGTTCTGTGGCTAACGAAATGCTTTTATTTGTGCGAGCTTTCGAGATACACTGATCTCTTCTTCCGGCGATGTTACAATCACCGGAAGTAGAGATCAGTGTATCTCGAAAGCTCGCACAAATAAAAGCATTTCGTTAGCCACAGAACGGTATCATCTATTTATTTTTTGATTATTGAAGCTCGGCTAACACGGTACTGATACCTCTACATGTATATATGTATATATATATATATATATATATTTATTTTTTAAGAGAAAAGAAGTGGTTCATTTGTTACAGCACAAGGTTGGAAAGGAGTTAATTCTTGGAATGATCTCAGGAACGGTTACATTGTTGGTGGGGTATTTTTGAGCATAGTCTCAGGAACGGTTACATTGTTGGTGGGGTATTTCTGAGCATGGTATTAGGAACGGTTACAGTGTTGGTGGGGTATTTCTGAGCACGGTCTCAGGAACGGTTACATTGTTGGTGGGGTATTTCTAAGCCGGGTCTCAGGAACGGTTACATTGTTGGTGGGGTATTTCCGAGCACGGTCTCAGGAACGGTTACATTGTTGGTGGGGTATTTTTGAGCCGGGTCTCGGGAACGGTTACATTGTTGGTGGGGTATTTCTGAGCATAGTCTCAGTAATGGTTACATTGTTGGTGGGGTATTTCTGAGCACAGTCTCGGGAACGGTTACATTGTTGGTGGGGTATTTCTGAGCCGGGTCTCAGGAACGGTTACATTATTGGTGGGGTATTTCTGAGCCGGGTCTCGGGAACGGTTACATTGTTGGTGGGGTATTTCTGAGCGCGGTCTCAGGAACGGTTACATTGTTGGTGGGGTATTTCTGAGCGCGGTCTCGGGAACGGTTACATTGTTGGTGGGGTATTTCTGAGCCGGTTCTCAGGAACGGTTACATTGTTGGTGGGGTATTTCTGAGCACGGTCTCGGGAACGGTTACATTGTTGGTGGGGTATTTCTGAGCACGGTCTCGGGAACGGTTACATTGTTGGTGGGGTATTTCTGAGCACGGTCTCAGGAACGGTTCCATTGTTGGTGGGGTATTTCTGAGCCAGGTCTCAGGAACGGTTACATTGTTGGTGGGGTATTTCTGAGCACGGTCTCAGGGACGGTTACATTATTGGTGGGGTATTTCTGAGCACGGTCTCGGGAACGGTTACATTGTTGGTGGGTTATTTCTGAGCACGGTCTCGGGAACGGTTACATTGTTGGTGGGGTATTTCTGAGCCCGGTCTCGGGAACGGTTACATTGTTGGTGGGGTATTTCTGAGCATGGTCTCGGGAACGGTTACATTGTTGGTGGGGTATTTCTGAGCACGGTCTCAGGGACGGTTACATTATTGGTGGGGTATTTCTGAGCACGGTCTCGGGAACGGTTACATTGTTGGTGGGGTATTTCTGAGCGTGGTCTCGGGAACGGTTACATTGTTGGTGGGGTATTTCTGAGCCGGGTCTCAGGAACGGTTATATTGTTGGTGGGGTATTTCTGAGCACGGTCTCGGGAACGGTTACATTGTTGGTGGGGTATTTCTGAGCCCGGTCTCGGGAACGGTTACATTGTTGGTGGGGTATTTCTGAGCGTGGTCTCGGGAACGGTTACATTGTTGGTGGGTTATTTCTGAGCCGGGTCTCAGGAACGGTTATTTTATTGGTGGGGTATTTCTGAGCACGGTCTCGGGAACGGTTACATTGTTGGTGGGGTATTTCTGAGCCGGGTCTCAGGAACGGTTACATTGTTGGTGGGGTATTTCTGAGCCGGGTCTCGGGAACGGTTACATTGTTGGTGGGGTATTTCTGAGCCGGGTCTCGGGAACGGTTACATTGTTGGTGGGGTATTTCTGAGCCGGGTCTCAGGAACGGTTACATTGTTGGTGGGGTATTTCTGAGCACGGTCTCGGGAACGGTTACATTGTTGGTGGGGTATTTCTGAGCCGGGTCTCAGGAACGGTTACATTGTTGGTGGGGTATTTCTGAGCCGGGTCTCGGGAACGGTTACATTGTTGGTGGGGTATTTCTGAGCCGGGTCTCGGGAACGGTTACATTGTTGGTGGGGTATTTCTGAGCCGGGTCTCGGGAACGGTTACATTGTTGGTGGGGTATTTCTGAGCATGGTCTCGGGAACGGTTACATTGTTGGTGGGGTATTTCTGAGCACGGTCTCAGGAACGGTTACATTGTTGGTGGGGTATTTCTGAGCCGGGTCTCAGGAACGGTTACATTGTTGGTGGGGTATTTCTGAGCCGGGTCTCAGGAACGGTTACATTGTTGGTGGGGTATTTCTGAGCACGGTCTCAGGAACGGTTATATTGTTGGTGGGGTATTTCTGAGCCGGGTCTCGGGAACGGTTACATTGTTGGTGGGGTATTTCTGAGCCGGGTCTCGGGAACGGTTACATTGTTGGTGGGGTACTTCTGAGCCGGGTCTCGGGAACGGTTACATTGTTGGTGGGGTATTTCTGAGCCGGGTCTCAGGAACGGTTATATTGTTGGTGGGGTATTTCTGAGCACGGTCTCGGGAACGGTTACATTGTTGGTGGGGTATTTCTGAGCCCGGTCTCGGGAACGGTTACATTGTTGGTGGGGTATTTCTGAGCGTGGTCTCGGGAACGGTTACATTGTTGGTGGGTTATTTCTGAGCCGGGTCTCAGGAACGGTTATTTTATTGGTGGGGTATTTCTGAGCACGGTCTCGGGAACGGTTACATTGTTGGTGGGGTATTTCTGAGCCGGGTCTCAGGAACGGTTACATTGTTGGTGGGGTATTTCTGAGCCGGGTCTCGGGAACGGTTACATTGTTGGTGGGGTATTTCTGAGCCGGGTCTCGGGAACGGTTACATTGTTGGTGGGGTATTTCTGAGCCGGGTCTCAGGAACGGTTACATTGTTGGTGGGGTATTTCTGAGCACGGTCTCGGGAACGGTTACATTGTTGGTGGGGTATTTCTGAGCCGGGTCTCAGGAACGGTTACATTGTTGGTGGGGTATTTCTGAGCCGGGTCTCGGGAACGGTTACATTGTTGGTGGGGTATTTCTGAGCCGGGTCTCGGGAACGGTTACATTGTTGGTGGGGTATTTCTGAGCCGGGTCTCGGGAACGGTTACATTGTTGGTGGGGTATTTCTGAGCATGGTCTCGGGAACGGTTACATTGTTGGTGGGGTATTTCTGAGCACGGTCTCAGGAACGGTTACATTGTTGGTGGGGTATTTCTGAGCCGGGTCTCAGGAACGGTTACATTGTTGGTGGGGTATTTCTGAGCCGGGTCTCAGGAACGGTTACATTGTTGGTGGGGTATTTCTGAGCACGGTCTCAGGAACGGTTATATTGTTGGTGGGGTATTTCTGAGCCGGGTCTCGGGAACGGTTACATTGTTGGTGGGGTATTTCTGAGCCGGGTCTCGGGAACGGTTACATTGTTGGTGGGGTACTTCTGAGCCGGGTCTCGGGAACGGTTACATTGTTGGTGGGGTATTTCTGAGCCGGGTCTCGGGAACGGTTACATTGTTGGTGGGGTATTTCTGAGCACGGTCTCAGGAATGGTTACATTGTTGGTGGGGTATTTCTGAGCCGGGTCTCAGGAACGGTTACATTGTTGGTGGGGTATTTCTGAGCCGGGTCTCAGGAACGGTTACATTGTTGGTGGGGTATTTCTGAGCCCGGTCTCGGGAACGGTTACATTGTTGGTGGATAATTTCTGAGCCCGGTCTCGGGAACGGTTACATTGTTGGTGGGGTATTTCTGAGCCGGGTCTCGGGAACGGTTACATTGTTGGTGGGGTATTTCTGAGCACGGTCTCAGGAACGGTTACATTGTTGGTGGGGTATTTCTGAGCCGGGTCTCAGGAACGGTTACATTGGTGGTGGGGTATTTCTGAGCCCGGTCTCGGGAACGGTTACATTGTTGGTGGATAATTTCTGAGCCGGGTCTCGGGAACGGTTACATTGTTGGTGGGGTATTTCTGAGCCGGGTCTCGGGAACGGTTACATTGTTGGTGGGGTATTTCTGAGCACGGTCTCAGGAACGGTTACATTGTTGGTGGGGTATTTCTGAGCCGGGTCTCGGGAACGGTTACATTGGTGGTGGGGTATTTCTGAGCCCGGTCTCGGGGACGGTTACATTGTTGGTGGGGTATTTCTGAGCCGGGTCTCAGGAACGGTTACATTGTTGGTGGGGTATTTCTGAGCACGGTCTCAGGAACGGTTACATTGTTGGCGGGGTATTTCTGAGCACGGTCTCAGGAACGGTTACATTGTTGGTGGGGTATTTCTGAGCACGGTCTCAGGAACGGTTACATTGTTGGCGGGGTATTTCTGAGCACGGTCTCGGGAACGGTTACATTGTTGGTGGGGTATTTCTGAGCACGGTCTCAGGAACGGTTACATTGTGGTGGGGTATTTCTGAGCACGGTCTCAGGAACGGTTACATTGTTGGTGGGGTATTTCTGAGCACGGTCTCAGGAACGGTTACATTGTTGGTGGGGTATTTCTGAGCACGGTCTCAGGGACAGTTACATTGTTGGTGGGGTATTTCTGAGCATGGTCTCAGGGACGGTTACATTATTGGTGGGGTATTTCTGAGCCCGGTCTCGGGAACGGTTACATTGTTGGTGGGGTATTTCTGAGCCGGGTCTCGGGAACGGTTACATTGTTGGTGGGATATTTCTGAGCACGGTCTCAGGAACGGTTACATTGTTGGTGGGGTATTTCTGAGCACGGTCTCAGGAACGGTTACATTGTTGGTGGGGTATTTCTGAGCACGGTCTCGGGAATGGTTACATTGTTGGTGGGGTATTTCTGAGCCGGTTCTCGGGAACGGTTACATTGTTGGTGGGGTATTTCTGAGCCGGGTCTCGGGAACGGTTACATTGTTGGTGGGATATTTCTGAGCACGGTCTCAGGAACGGTTACATTGTTGGTGGGGTATTTCTGAGCACGGTCTCAGGAACGGTTACATTGTTGGTGGGGTATTTCTGAGCACGTTCTCGGGAATGGTTACATTGTTGGTGGGGTATTTCTGAGCCGGTTCTCGGGAACGGTTACATTGTTGGTGGGGTATTTCTGAGCCGGGTCTCGGGAACGGTTACATTGTTGGTGGGGTATTTCTGAGCCGGGTCTCAGGAACGGTTACATTATTGGTGGAGTATTTCTGAGCACGGTCCAGGAACGGTTACATTGTTGGTGGGGTATTTCTGAGCCGGGTCTCGGGAACGGTTACATTGTTGGTGGGGTATTTCTGAGCACGGTCTCAGGAACGGTTACATTGTTGGTGGGGTATTTCTGAGCCGGGTCTCGGGAATGGTTACATTGTTGGTGGGGTATTTCTGAGCCGGGTCTCAGGAACGGTTACATTGTTGGTGGGGTATTTCTGAGCCGGGTCTCGGGAACGGTTACATTGTTGGTGGGGTATTTCTGAGCCGGGTCTCGGGAACAGTTACATTGTTGGTGGGGTATTTCTGAGCCGGGTCTCAGGAACGGTTACATTGTTGGTGGGGTATTTCTGAGCATGGTCTCAGGAACGGTTACATTGTTGGTGGGGTATTTCTGAGCATGGTCTCGGGAACGGTTACATTGTTGGTGGGGTATTTCTGAGCCGGGTCTCAGGAACGGTTACATTGTTGGTGGGGTATTTATGAGCATGGTCTCAGGAACGGTTACATTGTTGGTGGGGTATTTCTGAGCACGGTCTCAGGAACGGTTACATTGTTGGTGGGGTATTTCTGAGCCGGGTCTCGGGAACGGTTACATTGTTGGTGGGGTATTTCTGAGCATGGTCTCAGGAACGGTTACATTGTTGGTGGGGTATTTCTGAGCACGGTTTCAGGAACGGTTACATTGTTGGTGGGGTATTTCTGAGCCGGGTCTCGGGAACGGTTACATTGTTGGTGGGGTATTTCTGAGCCGGGTCTCAGGAACGGTTACATTGTTGGTGGGTTATTTCTGAGCCGGGTCTCGGGAACGGTTACATTGTTGGTGGGGTATTTCTGAGCCGGGTCTCAGGAACGGTTACATTGTTGGTGGGGTATTTTTGAGCCAGGTCTCAGGAACGGTTACATTGTTGGTGGGGTATTTCTGAGCCGAGTCTCAGGAACGGTTACATTGTTGGTGGGGTATTTCTGAGCCGGGTCTCAGGAACGGTTACATTGTTGGTGGGGTATTTCTGAGCACGGTCTCAGGAACGGTTACATTGTTGGTGGGGTATTTCTGAGCACGGTCTCAGGAACGGTTACATTGTTGGTGGGGTATTTCTGAGCACAGTCTCGGGAACGGTTACATTGTTGGTGGGGTATTTCTGAGCATGTTCTCAGGAACGGTTACATTGTTGGTGGGGTATTTCTGAGCACGGTCTCAGGAACGGTTACATTGTTGGTGGGGTATTTCTGAGCACGGTGTCGGGAACGGTTACATTGTTGGTGGGGTATTTCTGAGCCGGTTCTCGGGAACGGTTACATTGTTGGTGGGGTATTTCTGAGCCGGGTCTCGGGAACGGTTACATTGTTGGTGGGATATTTCTGAGCACGGTCTCAGGAACGGTTACATTGTTGGTGGGGTATTTCTGAGCACGGTCTCAGGAACGGTTACATTGTTGGTGGGGTATTTCTGAGCACGGTCTCGGGAATGGTTACATTGTTGGTGGGGTATTTCTGAGCCGGTTCTCGGGAACGGTTACATTGTTGGTGGGGTATTTCTGAGCCGGGTCTCGGGAACGGTTACATTGTTGGTGGGGTATTTCTGAGCCGGGTCTCAGGAACGGTTACATTATTGGTGGGGTATTTCTGAGCACGGTCCAGGAACGGTTACATTGTTGGTGGGGTATTTCTGAGCCGGGTCTCGGGAACGGTTACATTGTTGGTGGGGTATTTCTGAGCACGGTCTCAGGAACGGTTACATTGTTGGTGGGGTATTTCTGAGCCGGGTCTCGGGAATGGTTACATTGTTGGTGGGGTATTTCTGAGCCGGGTCTCAGGAACGGTTACATTGTTGGTGGGGTATTTCTGAGCATGGTCTCAGGAACGGTTACATTGTTGGTGGGGTATTTCTGAGCATGGTCTCGGGAACGGTTACATTGTTGGTGGGGTATTTCTGAGCCGGGTCTCAGGAACGGTTACATTGTTGGTGGGGTATTTCTGAGCACGGTCTCAGGAACGGTTACATTGTTGGTGGGGTATTTATGAGCATGGTCTCAGGAACGGTTACATTGTTGGTGGGGTATTTCTGAGCACGGTCTCAGGAACGGTTACATTGTTGGTGGGGTATTTCTGAGCCGGGTCTCGGGAACGGTTACATTGTTGGTGGGGTATTTCTGAGCATGGTCTCAGGAACGGTTACATTGTTGGTGGGGTATTTCTGAGCACGGTTTCAGGAACGGTTACATTGTTGGTGGGGTATTTCTGAGCCGGGTCTCGGGAACGGTTACATTGTTGGTGGGGTATTTCTGAGCCGGGTCTCAGGAACGGTTACATTGTTGGTGGGGTATTTTTGAGCCAGGTCTCAGGAACGGTTACATTGTTGGTGGGGTATTTCTGAGCCGAGTCTCAGGAACGGTTACATTGTTGGTGGGGTATTTCTGAGCCGGGTCTCAGGAACGGTTACATTGTTGGTGGGGTATTTCTGAGCACGGTCTCAGGAACGGTTACATTGTTGGTGGGGTATTTCTGAGCACGGTCTCAGGAACGGTTACATTGTTGGTGGGGTATTTCTGAGCACAGTCTCGGGAACGGTTACATTGTTGGTGGGGTATTTCTGAGCACGTTCTCAGGAACGGTTACATTGTTGGTGGGGTATTTCTGAGCACGGTCTCAGGAACGGTTACATTGTTGGTGGGGTATTTCTGAGCACAGTCTCGGGAACGGTTACATTGTTGGTGGGGTATTTCTGAGCATGTTCTCAGGAACGGTTACATTGTTGGTGGGGTATTTCTGAGCACGGTCTCAGGAACGGTTACATTGTTGGTGGGGTATTTCTGAGCACGGTGTCGGGAACGGTTACATTGTTGGTGGGGTATTTCTGAGCCGGGTCTCAGGAACGGTTACATTGTTGGTGGGGTATTTCTGAGCCGGGTCTCGGGAACGGTTACATTGTTGGTGGGGTATTTCTGAGCCGGGTCTCAGGAACGGTTACATTGTTGGTGGGGTATTTCTGAGCCGGGTCTCGGGAACGGTTACATTGTTGGTGGGGTATTTCTGAGCACGGTCTCGGGAACGATTACATTGTTGGTGGGGTATTTCTGAGCCGGGTCTCGGGAACGGTTACATTGTTGGTGGGGTATTTCTGAGCCGGGTCTCGGGAACGGTTACATTGTTGGTGGGGTATTTCTGAGCCGGGTCTCGGGAACGGTTACATTGTTGGTGGGGTATTTCTGAGCACGGTCTCGGGAACGGTTACATTGTTGGTGGGGTATTTCTGAGCCGGGTCTCAGGAACGGTTACATTGTTGGTGGGGTATTTCTGAGCCGGGTCTCAGGAACGGTTACATTGTTGTTGGGGTATTTCTGAGCCGGGTCTCAGGAACAGTTACATTGTTGGTGGGGTATTTCTGAGCGCGGTCTCGGGAACGGTTATATTGTTGGTGGGGTATTTCTGAGCGCGGTCTCGGGAACGGTTATATTGTTGGTGGGGTATTTCTGAGCCGGGTCTCGGGAACGGTTACATTGTTGGGGGGGTATTTCTGAGCCGGGTCTCGGGAACGGTTTCATTGTTGGTGGATTATTTCTGAGCCGGGTCTCAGGAACGGTTACATTGTTGGTGGGGTATTTCTGAGCACGGTCTCGGGAACGGTTACATTGTTGGTGGGGTATTTCTGAGCACGGTCTCGGGAACGGTTACATTGTTGTTGGGGTATTTCTGAGCATGGTCTCGGGAACGGTTACATTGTTGGTGGGGTATTTCTGAGCATGGTATTAGGAACGGTTACATTGTTGGTGGGGTATTTCTGAGTACGGTCTCAGGAACGGTTACATTGTTGGTGGGGTATTTCTGAGCCGGGTCTCGGGAACGGTTACATTGTTGGTGGGGTATTTCTGAGCACGGTCTCAGGAATGGTTACATTGTTGGTGGGGTATTTCTGAGCGCGGTCTCAGGAATGGTTACATTGTTGGTGGGGTATTTCTGAGCGCGGTCTCAGTAATGGTTACATTGTTGGTGGGGTATGTCTGAGCATGGTATTAGGAATGGTTGCATTGTTGGTTTGGTTGTGATGGTAATTTAGGTTCCTGGCTATGGGGCAGAGCCATTGTTACTTATGAAATATGTTTCTCTGGCTGGGAGGCGAAAGATTAACTTCATTATTTAATGATTTTAGTTATGTTTTGTTATGATGGTTTAACAAATTGTGCAGCGGCCTTTCCACCACCTTATGTTTGTGTCTGGTGTAATTTATTTCAATTAAGCTAAGTTTAGTTTAAAGGGTAATGCATCTTACAGTTCCCATGAACTGGGTAAGTTCTTAAGATATGAACATAATATATGCATAAGAATTCCCGTTAAATAAGTAACCTAAATAATGTTGCATTGTATCTTAAAATGACTTAACATGACTTTAAATGATCACATGAACCCTTGATGTGGAAGTTTTATATTACTGTACTACAATAAAAGGAATTCAGAGTACAGAATTCAAGAAACATGTCCCATAACTTGAGTGTCTTCAGTATTTTGTTTGTCTACAAAGCTACACAATCTGCACATTTACTTTAAATTGCCATGTAGACGTATATCTCTACCCACTAAAAGTGCGGTGAAGTGTTATTTCTGTTATATATTGTTGGATAATAATGTATTTCAAATGTCTCAATTGTCAAGATCTGTGAAGGAATCTTGATTGAGTTGAACATAAATAAAAATGTTCCATATTTTATTCTTACAAGAGTCACTACAGGTAATGTGAATACAATATACAGTAATGTTTATCTCTTAACAGGAGACAGTGTCTTAGGATTGTATTGGTTAGTATAATGTCCAACAGACTTTGGTATTTTACTATGGTTGCCCATTTGCATACTAGTTTTACATGTAATGGTGAAATACCAGCTGCAGAAACAACATATATATATTTTTTAAGCATGTTTTTGTATAGCGCTGCTATTTTTACGTAGCGCCTTACAGAGACATTTTGCAGGCACAGGTCCCTGCCCCGTGGAGCTTACAATCTATTTTTTGGTGCCTGAGGCACAGGGAGATAAGTGACTTGCCCAAGGTCACAAGGAGCCGACACCAGGAATTGAACCAGGCTCCCTGCTTCAAACTCAGTGCCAGGCAGTGTCTTTACTCACTGAGCCACTCCTTCTCCTTTATAGTTTATTGAATTTGCAATAAAGCATACAGAGATACTACACACTTCTTTACCCATTAAACAGTTTCTTAACTTAAGATATGTATTGCAGATCAGTCCCTAAACACCTATGTTTCAAAAACACAATAACCAAAACAATCTGCTATAAAATGTTTGATATGTGACGTTTCATAGACATAAATACAGTATATATATATATATATATATATATATTATATATATATATATATATATATATATATATATATATATATATTATATTATATTATATTGCACATTTTATCTCCATCTTAGGTGGGATGAAGCCTGCTGTTTAACTATTCACATTTATGTGAACAATATTTGAAATATATATTTAAAAAAAAAGAAAAATGGCACCATCTAAAACACATAACAGAACGTGGCAGGTGACAATACGCTGTATTTCGCAAAAGTGCACCCATAGATTGGAAGGTGTCCATTTAACTTTGTACCTTTTTTATATATTCCTATATAAAAGACCAGTCTGAAAATGTCACTTTTAGGCTCTGCTTGGGTAATAGATCTCAGCACAGTAGACATACAATTACACATAAAAGGCTAAACTAACTAATCTTTTCATCTAAATTGCCCTTTTAACGTTGCACATTTGAACTTGTGTGTTAATAATAATAATAATAGCATGTTCTTGTATAGCGCTGCTAGTTTTACGTAGGCTTTACAGAGACATTTTGCAGGCACAGATCCCTGCTTACAATCTATGTTTTGGTGCCTGAGGCACAGGGAGATAAAGTGACTTGCCCAAGGTCACAAGAGCCGACACCGGGAATTGAACCAGTTTCCCCTGCTTCAAACTCAGTGCCAGAGTATTTACTCCTTGAGCTTCTATCTGTTATGATATCTATAAATTCCTGGCGATAACGGACATCTTCTGAAGAATCCGATTACATTCTGGAGGGACCCCTCTGATATTCCAAATGTGTTAAATATTTATTAGTGTATACTATCGCTTTATTTGGGCTGCTGCAGCTTCATTGTTACCGCTCATGAGATTATTGAAACAGTTTCTCCTTGATGTTTTCTTCTGTGCAATCAGCTTTTCCATTAATTAATTTCTCCTAATGTTTGTGAAATCACGCAAACAGAATGTAGCAAAACGTGTGTTCATTACAGCGAAATAATGAGGTAATGATTTTCTGCCAGAAAAACTCTACTCAGTAACTCACGTTACCAATGTAATATTATATTTCTACCACTAGAGATCAGTGTTGTTCTGTAGGAAAAGGCAGCAAGAAAATACTTGCGTATATTCACGTACCACATCAGATCACGTTTTCCTCTCAACATCTCACTATTTCAAACAGCTGGTAATCTTCCAAGTATTTTTCTTTAGCCGAACTCGCTGATAATCCCATTGCTAATGATTGAATATGCACATTGCTGGCCCCTTCGGCACTGAATGGATTTAACATTTTTATCTTGCAATGTCATATAATATTGTTATAGTTTATGCCAACCAATCCCAGGAGAAGGGATGTTACTAGTACTGCTTAGAAAAAAATGTGTGTGCCAAGCGCATGCATTATTAGGGAAACTTCTGTGTGGTTTGACACTCTCTCAAAAGTGTTTCATGCCATTAATATCATAAACATGAAAGTACAATTTGATTGATAAAATACAGTGAAGTGTGTGTTTACTTGTGAGCACATTCACATGTCTTAGACAGGTCTGCAACCCGGCTTTTCGCCATCATCACCTAGCATACAGAGCTTCCCCTGCAGCAAGGGATTCTGGGAAATGACATGCAAATTAGCACACCAACCTCACACTGATGAGGCCCACAAGGTCGAAACAGTCTGTCTGTGAGTGGGTTTATTGGCTTTGCATCTAATCCCAGGCTATGTTTACAAGCTGTGTTTAAAGCAGCATGCATTTGCTGAAGGTTTTTCCATGTAATGTGGTCTTGAGACAAAAGGTGACACGGTGTGCTCATTTGCATGTCATTTCCCAGAATCCCTTGCTGCAGCGGAAGCTCTGTATGCTAGGTGATAATGGCGAAAAGCAGGGATAGATACATAACACCTGTGGGATAAAAACATTGAATGTCCTTATAAGAATTCCTGGACGAAGTATGACCTATAAATGAGAAAGATGCCAATATGGTGAAGTACGTTTTATAATTCAATAAAGCGCAAGCAAAATGGCTATATATATATATATATATATACAGTGCTTGACAATCACCCAAAAATCTACTCGCCGAACCAAAAAATCTACTCGCCACCTAGTCCCGCCCCTAGTCCCGCCCCCAACCCCGCCCCCGCTTTTAAAAAAAATACATAAATAAAATAAATTGAATAAATTCCCGAATAAGAACATTCGTTTTTGACATAAGTTTATTTATTGTATTACATTATACTACAATTAGTCCTTGTTACGTGTGTGTGTATGTGTGTGTGTGTGTATGTGTGTGTGTGTGTATGTGTGTGTGAGATTGAGTGTATGTGTGTATAAATGTCGGATCTAGAAAAAAAAAAGCCAGAAATGAATGACTAGTTTCCTGCACCCCTTAACCAGTGTCTGGATGCCCCCGCTTCACAATATTTAAAGCAGCAATCCCGCCTGGGATCTTACCTGATCCGCAGTCCCTCAATGTCCAGGTACCCTAATTCCCGCAATGTTTTTACATTGGAGGGGATGTGTTTCCTACCTGTCTTCTGGGTTAGGGGGGGTTCCAATGTCTCCCGTGTGAAGCTTGAGTCAGAGCTGGAAGAAAGCAGAATATAGGTTATTTCGGTGTAGTATAGGGCAGTTAAGATACACAGGGTAAATAAGATATCCAGATCCAGAGTGTGAGGCAGAGCGTCAGAGAGACAGAGAGGGGAGAGAGACAGAGAGGGGAGAGAGACAGAGAGGGGAGAGAGACAGAGAGGGGAGAGAGACAGAGAGGGGAGAGAGACAGAGAGGGGAGAGAGACAGAGAGGGGAGAGAGACAGAGAGGGGAGAGAGACAGAGGGGAGAGAGACAGAGAGGGGACAGAGACAGAGAGGGGACAGAGAGGGGACAGAGACAGAGAGGGGACAGAGACAGAGAGGGGACAGAGACAGAGAGGGGACAGAGGCAGAGAGGGGACAGAGGCAGAGAGGGGACAGAGGCAGAGAGGGGACAGAGGCAGAGAGGGGACAGAGGCAGAGAGGGGACAGAGGCAGAGAGGGGACAGAGGCAGAGAGGGACAGAGGCAGAGAGGGGACAGAGACAGAGAGGGGAAAGACAGAGAGGGGGGAGAGAGAGAGACAGAGAGGGGGGAGAGAGAGAGACCGAGAGGGGGGAGAGAGAGAGACCGAGAGGGGGGAGAGAGAGAGACAGAGAGGGGGGGAGAGAGAGAGACCGAGAGGGGGGAGAGAGAGAGACCGAGAGGGGAGAGAGAGAGGGGAGAGAGAGAGACAGAGAGGGGGAGAGAGAGACAGAGAGGGGAGAGAGAGAGACAGAGAGGAGAGAGAGAGAGATAGAGAGGGGAGAGAGAGAGACAGAGAGGGGAGAGAGAGAGACAGAGAGGGGAGAGACAGAGAGGGGGGTGGAGAGACAGAGGGGTGGAGAGGAGAGGGGGGAGAGAGAGAGGGGGGAGAGAGAGGGGGGAGAGAGACAGGGGGGAGAGAGAGAGGGGGGAGAGAGAGAGGACGGGGGTAACTGACTGACGGGGGGGGAGGGCAACTGACTGACTGGGGGGGTAACTGACTGGGTGGGGGGGGGGGGGCGGGGGATGACTGACTTTTGACTGACGGGGGGGCGGGGGTGGGATGACTGACGGGGTGGGTTGACTGACGGGGTGGGGGGGTGGGATGGCTGACCGTATGGCTGACGGGGTGGGGGGGGTGGGATGACTGACTGGGTGACTTTGACTGTCTGGGTGACTGACTGGGTGGGGGGTGGACTGACTGGGTGGGGGTGGACTGACTGGGTGGGGGGTGGACTGACTGGGGTGGGGGGGGAAGACTGACTGGGTGGGGGGAAGACTGACTGGGGTGGGGGGGGAGACTGACTGGTGGGGGGGAAGACTGACTGGGTGGGGGGGTGGGATGACTGACTGGGTGGGGGGGTGGGATGACTGACTGGGTGGGGGGGGTGGGATGACTGACTGGGTGGGGGGGTGGGATGACTGACTGGGTGGGGGGGTGGGATGACTGACTGGGTGGGGGGGTGGGATGACTGACTGGGTGGGGGGTGGGATGACTGACTTGGTGACTGGGTGGGGGGGTGGGATGACTGACTTGGTGACTGGGTGGGGGGGTGGGATGACTGACTTGGTGACTGGGTGGGGGGGTGGGATGACTGACTTGGTGACTGGGTGGGGGGGTGGGATGACTGACTTGGTGACTGGTGGGGGGGTGACTATTGACTGACTTGGTGACTGGGTGGGGGGGGGTGACTATGACTGACTTGGTGACTGGTGGGGGGGGTGGGATGACTGACTTGGTGGGGGGGTGGGATGACTGACTTGGTGGGGGGGTGGGATGACTGACTTGGTGACTGGGTGGGGGGGTGGATGACTGACTTGGTGACTGGGTGGGGGGGTGGGATGACTGACTTGGTGACTGGGTGGGGGGGTGGTGATGACTGACTTGGTGACTGGGTGGGGGGTGGGATGACTGACTTGGTGACTGGGTGGGGGGGTGGGATGACTGACAGGGTGACTTTTGACTGACTGGGTGACTGACTGGGGGGAGTGGGGGTGACTGACTGGGTGGGGGGGGGTGAGTGACTTACTGGGTGACTGGGTGGGGGGGTGACTGACTGAGTGGGGGGTGACTGACTGAGTGGGGGGTGGGTGACTGACTGAGTGGGGGGGTGACTGACTGAGTGGGGGGGTGACTGACTGAGTGGGGGGGTGGGGGGTGACTGACTGGGGGGTTACCTCTGGTGTCCTGCACACACACATTCTCTCTCATACCCATACACACACACAAACACAAATACTCCATCTCTCTCGCCGACACACACACACACCACACACACACACACACACCCACACACACACACACACACACACACACACACACACACACACACACACACACACACACACACACACCACAACACAATCTCTCTCTCCCATACACACATATTCACACACACACACACACACACACACACAATCTCTCTCTCCCATACACACATATTCACACACACACACACACACACACACACACACACACACACACACACACACACACACACACACACTCCACTCACTCACTCACTCACTCAATCTCTCTCTCATACCCATACACACACACGGGAAGGGACGTGCACCGGAGGGGAGAAACACCCCGCTACTTCCTCCCGCCCCGCGCGAGCAACGGGAGCACCGAGGGGAGAGAATCACCGGCAACTGCAACATCTGCAGACCCGCGCGGGCAGGCGGGAACACAGGAGAGGGGGCGAGAAACACCCCGGCCACTACGTGACCCGCGCTGGCAGCGCAACACCGGAGGGGGAGGGGGGCGAGAAACACCCCGGCCACTACGTGACCCGCGCTGGCAGCGGCAACACCGGAGGGGGGGCGAGAAACACCCCGGCCACTACGTGACCCGCGCGGGCAGCGGCAACACCGGAGGGGGGGGCGAGAAACACCCCGGCCACTACGTGACCCGCGCTGGCAGCGGGAACACCGGAGGGGGGGGGGAGGCGAGAAACACCCCGGCCACTACGTGACCCGCGCGGGCAGGGGGAACACCAGGATGGGGGGGGGGAGGCGAGAAACACCCCGGCCACTACGTGACCCGCGCGGGCAGGGGGAACACCGGAGGGGGGGGGGGAGGCGAGAAACACCCCGGCCACTACGTGACCCGCGCGGGCAGGGGAACACCGGAGGGGGGGGGAGGCGAGAAACACCCCGGCCACTACGTGACCCGCGCGGGCAGGGGGGAACACCGGAGGGGGGGGGGGAGGCGAGAAACACCCCGGCCACTACGTGACCCGCGCGGGCAGGGGGAACACCGGAGGGGGGGGGAGGCGAGAAACACCCCGGCCACTACGTGACCCGCGCGGGCAGGGGGAACACCGGAGGGGGGGGGGCGAGAAACACCCCGGACAGTACAGTATGTGACCCGCGCGGGACCGGAGGGGGGGGGGGGGGGGTGGAGGGAAAACCCCCGGCTTTTACAGTATGTTCCGACCGTGCGGGCAGTGGGAGCACCGGAGAGAGGGGGAAGGATGTACAGTATCAGTGTCTATAGTATATAAATATTTAAAGTGCATTAAATTCCCCCCACCTGAAGAATCTGTCCAAACTCCTCCCAAACTCCTCCATGACCGGATCAGTAAATTGTAAATTATAGGAGCTGACACAATTATACAGGAGGATATGAGGAGGAGGAGGAGCAGCAGACACGCAGACACACACGCACTCAACCCCTCCCCCCCATTACTTACCCGTGCAGAAAGGGCGGTTTGAAGTCCTGGCAACTCATCCACGTCACAGCAATCAACTACGAATTTTTTTTTTTTACAAACAGGGGATTTTTTTTGAAGAGCAGGGGACAAGGTTACTGGCCACGAGTCAATATCCGATCGCAGCTGGCGAGTTGGCGACCGGGTTTGTCGAGCACTGTATATATATATATATATATATATATATATATATATATATATATATATAAATATATATATATATATATAATGTGTGTGTGTGTATATGTATTTTTGTGCGGTCATACAGACAGGGCCATAGACTGCTTTTCTGGGGCCCAGGACAACAGTTTCCATTGCCCCCCCCCCCCCCCCAGTGTTGGCGGCCTTTGCGAGACTCCCTCTCTATCTCTCACACCCCATCTCTCCCCCTCACCCACACACATAATACTCCCCTCCACATCACATCTCTCACATCACCTGCAATTCACATCACCCTCTCCCGCCCTGCACTTCACATCACCCTCTCTACCCCCTGCACCTCACATCACCCTCTCCCCCTGCACCTCACATCACCCTCTCTGCCCCCTGCACCTCACATCACCCTCTCCCCCCTGCACCTCACATCATCCTCTCCCCCCAGCACCTCACATCACCCTCTCCCCCCCTGCACCTCACATCACCCTCTTCCCCCCCACACCTCACATCACCCTCTCTGCCCCTGCACCTCACATCACCTCTCCCCCCCCACACCTCACATCACCCTCTCTGCCCCCTGCACCTCACATCACCCTCTCCTCCCCCGAACATCAGATCATCCTCTCTCCCCCCCCCAGCACCTCTTATAAAAGATACTTCACCAAAATCAAATGACCATGCATCTCCCTGATGAAGGGGCCCTGATGGCTCCGAAACGTTGGATACCTATGAATTAAATACCTTTTTTCACATCTTCCTGTATTGTTGTGTCTCCTTCCCTGTCATTTTGATTTTGTGAAGTATCTTTTTTATACTATTTATGACGCGTGCACTTGCCAACTGTGAGCTAACTTGATTTGTATATACTGATGCAGCGGCGTTATTCGAACGCCGCCTCGTATCAGTTTTCGTGTTGACCGCTGTATTCCATTCGGTATTTCTCATTTTATCACTATTCATGCCGCGTTCGCGCAATCCGGCACCGGGCAACCGGACGCGGCAGATCTGTCTAATTTAATGGTTTATTGTTCTTTGTTTCTTCTCGTATCCGTCATGTGGTTAATGAATTATAATTTGGGTGCTATTCTTTGCGTATCCGCCAGGAGGCAGAAATGTATGCAATGAATTGGATTGAATTGAATGTGTATTTGCAACATTGCTTTGCTACTTTGTAAGGGTGCAGGTGTTTAAAATGATACTAGTGTACATACTTACAGTGGCCCATTGTGAATTGACCTTGTTTATCGAAGGACATTATCAAATTAGGCATTCTTAATAAAAAGCATTAAATACTCAATGTGTGCCTTGCTGAGTGGACATTATGGCTACACCACAGACGTATAAAAAAAACCTGACAGTAGTTATGCGTTTTTAATATATTCAGCGATTAATGCTGCAGCAGAAAAGATGGCGACTGTATCGGAAATATATGAATATTTAATATCAAACTACGATTTTACAAGTTTTCACCTGACGTTCATGGGTGGAAGCGTGCGATAAGAAAAACTTTAAGTAACGATCAGTGTTTTTTTCGTATTGCCCCTCCTGCCGGAGAGATTGCGGGTATTGCGGTGTCATGCCAGAATTTCACAGTATATTTGATCATGGCAATCTCAAAAGAAGAAAAGTGGGTTAAACCATACAAGCTTCGTCAATCCCAATCCAGCAATGTGCCGGCAACAGCACCACCAGCACCGGTGTCCGGTCCGACCGTCAGTGATAACCTTGTGAACGGCAATCCTTTGTACCTGTCCCCCACCAGAATACCTGGAAAATTTCCAGCCTGAGCATGATTTCGCGTTCAGGTACCAGCAAGCTTGCATGTACCAGAACCAGTACCAAAAATGTTTTCCAGCATCATCAGCTGTCAACTACAAGTTTAGCAGGCCAGCTGTCACCTATCAACTATAATGCAGACTTGGAGTCAGAGTGAGTCATCACCACCCGTTTGGCAAAGCTTCTAAAGAAGGTACAATATACATTAATGTATTATACTGTATTACACTGCACTACAGTATAATGTACATGATAGTCTTACGTTTTTAGCTGCAGTTCAAGCTGCCGTGTGTCAAAAACAAAATAATTTTTAAAACAATACAGTAGTACGTATGTATTTTACAGTACATTACTGTACTAGTACTACTGTACGTATGTGCATCAATACAATACAGTACTTTACTGTATGCGAGTTGAGGGGATGTTTCTCTGATGAGTGCTCTTTGAAGAATGATTTGATTGGCCGCTGAAGTACGTGGCGCTGCTGCAGCTTACAAATGTAGGGAGAGGGTGGGGCTCAAGAGTCAGAGCCAATCAGAAGTTTGTTCTCATCGTCCACAATGGTTGAACGGCTGCTTTAATTCCCAATGAAGCGACTTGACGCATGCGCAATACCAATAATAATAGCATATTTTTTTGTTTTTCCCAGAAACGAAACTTTGTCATCCAGCGCAAAAAGACAAAAGAAGGGATTTGATGGACCTCTAATATTGCTTATTTTAAAAGTTGCTTGCGTACTGTTTGCCCAAGCGGCAAACATTTAGTGACAGTGCCATTTTTATCTATCTATAGAACAATTGTGAGCTTTATAGAAAACCTTATACTGTACAGTACTGTATGCTGCTGTTTTAATATTACATTCTTTTTTTACATTGTACAGTACTGTCATCACCACTACTGTTTACAGTACTGTATGGTGTGCTTTCTCCTCCCCTTTTTTGTAACTATATATATATACTTTAATATTAATGTTATTTGGGGGTTCCAAATGTAATAATGGAATACATAAAAAAACACCAGATTTCTCCCATCAGGAAACTTTTAATAAATAGGCAGATTCATCAAGCTCTGATCTGGGTGTATCCCGATTCCCTATCCTACAATAACTGCCATTGACTTGCATGGCAATTAATGTTGACTAAGGCAGGGGAGCGTAAACATTTGCTGCTGTGCCCCCCTGCCTCTCCTCCGCTGGTGCTCGCGTAAGTTTACAGTTGCAGAGGCCTCACGCGATCCCCGGCATTTAATTTAAATGCCTCAGGAAGAGCGCATGGCCTCTGCAACTGTCCGTGACCCCTCCCCCCCAAACAAAATCCAGCGCCCCCCACTTTGCACACCACTGGACTAAGGCTTCGATACCACTCATCTTTGCTTAGTACAGGGGTGCTCAACTCCAGTCCTCAAGACCCCTGAACTTCTGATTGAGCCACCTGTGCTGAAGCTGAGATATCCTGAAAACCTGACCTGTTGGGGGGGGGGGGGGGTGAGTTGAGAGTGCGTGGGGACTGGAGCACCCTTGCCTTAGTTAAATCAGCCTTTGCCCCTTATATCTATGCTTGTTAATAAGTTGTCCTGAGAGCAATACTTCCATCTTCCTTCATTTGAGACGATGTTATAAATCACATCTACTCCTGGGACGCAGTTTATATGCTTCAAAATCTAAAAACAATCACTTCAATTATATTTTCAGGTCATTTCTCTTCAGTAATGACATTACACTCCTAGAAATGAGGATACAAGATGTGAATTTCTTTAAGAAGGAACCAGGCTTATATCTTACTGGCTTCTTCACCTTTTGCCCATTTCATTTCTGCAGAACTGTACTTTGCAGTAATTCATTGTATTATCTAGAGATGGACGAATGCGTCGAAATTCAATTTGCAGTTTTAAAAAAGTAACTAAAAACAAAATGATAAACTTCTCGAATATTTATCAATTCTTTTTTATTTTCTCTAATTCTTGATTTTTTTTCTGTAGATTTTTGCAATGTCTCCAATTTTTTTTCTACAAGTTTTTTTTAATATTCTCCAACTTTGAAATGTTTGCCTTTTTTCCGCACTAATTTTAAAACAATCCTCAATTTTCTAATATTCAATAAAATGTGAAATTGAAGAGAAAAAATGTGAGAAATATTGCCAAGGAAATTTTACGACATTCTCAGACCTCTAACCCCATTCATCTATTGACTTGTGGCAATCTACCCCACGTACATACTGTATCGTGTCACCATGCTCTAAACTGTCATATCGATTCATGGACAGCTGTTTGTCCCTTCTTTGGATAGGGATCAGAAGCTAAGAAAAATCAATGTATGTCAATATCTGCAGTTAATGCACTTTATTATAGATTGAAATAGGCTTGAAGAACCTGTATTATACGTGAATACATTTATTTATTTTATTTATAAAATGTTTTACCAGGAAGTAATAAATGTAAAATAAATGTAGATGTTATTACTGAATACACTTGTTGCCACCCACTGTCACTGTGTTTTTAGATATAAAATTTTCACAATGTACTTATAACACAAACGCAGATGTGGAAAAAAATAAATCATCATTTTCACGGTCAATTTGAATATCGACGAAACATTTCTAGTAATAACTTAATTCTGTAACTACTCCCACAGTGGACACAATGAGACTATATACGATGTTTCAATGCTGTGGTTTTTCAGAAGAAAAAAAGTGCTACACCTGATCATTTATTTCTGGATGAGAAAACCCACAAGTCATTTTTCTTTGTCAAAACACACAAATAATCAAAGATCAAACATTTCTTGGTCACCCCAGCAGTAATAATAAATAACGGATTGCCACCACGCTATGATGCAGGGGGAAAATGATCCCAGGTGGCACTCAAGGGGATTTGCCGCTAAATTTATAATGAGATGTCTCTACCGTAGTAAAGCAAAGTGACCAATTTACCTAATCAACAGTGTACAGTACAGCTAGATGTTGAGATTGTATCCACTATAAAATTGGTAAAAAAAAATGAATTCATAGTCTTAGACGGGATATATAGGATTAACAACGGGAACAGTTGTCACAGGAAATAAATGAAGTAATCTTATGTAAACACAAATATATGGGGCTTGTATATGAACATATTTTTTTTTATCATAGCCTATTTTAAAAGTCGTCCTTTACCTGCCAAATGATTTTTCATGTAAAGTTAAACTGAAATGGGTGATAAATAATACTAATTGTTTGTATCTGTATTTCAATTCTCTAATTAAAAAAAAAAAAGGCTGCTGGTTTGCATTGCAAATTCCACACTAGTGAAAAGGTTTGATTGTTGTGGTCTAGTGCAAGGGAGCTCAACTCCAGTCCTCAAATCCCCAAAACAGGTCAGGTTTTCAGGAGATCCCAACTTCAGCACAGGTGGCTCAATCAAAGGCTCAGTCAAATACTGAGCCTCTGATTGAGCCACCTGTGCTGAAGCAGGGACTGATTGAGCCACCTGTTTGCAAATCTCCAATATTACTTTGTGAATCTTTTATGTTTCAAAACACAGACAGTGGGTGGTAAAAAAGTGTATACAGTAAAAACATCCGCAGTACGTGTGTTCATGTCTAATGCAGGTTCTGCAAGCCTGTTTCAATCTCTAATAAAATGCATTAACTATAGATATTGACGTACATTGATTCCCCCCCCCCCCTGATTCTGATCCCTGTGCAAAGCAGGGACTAACAACTTTCCATGAATGGGTGTGATAGTTTAGAGCAGGGGTGGCCAACTCCAGTCCTCAAGGGCCATCAACAGGTCAGGTATTAGGGATATCCCTGCTTCAGCGCAGGCGGCTCAATCATTTTGACAAAGCCACTGATTGAGCCACCTGTGCTGAAGCAGGGATATTCTTAAAACCTGACCCTTGGGGACTGGAGATGGCCACCCCTGGTTTAGAGCACGGTGACATGATACAGTATGTATATGGGGTAGGTTGTCACCAGGGAATAAATTATTGGGATTAGAGAGTCTCTTAATATTTGCTTGGCAAAATTTCCAATGTTTTTTTCTCTTAAACTTCCCATTTTTAGAACAGATTGCTTAGAATTTTGCCACTTATGCAGCAAAAAAGTTGCTAATTTTGCGTACAATTCTCACTTTTCAATATAATATAGCAAACATTGCATTTTCATTTGGATGCAAAGATTAAAAATGGATTTTCTTCTAACAATATAACTGCAGATTGTGAACCAAGGAAGTTCCTGCGTTTCCACCCCCATGTGCAGACAACACGGCCAGTCAATGAAAACTCTCTGGGATATTTTTTGTATCCCCAAATCCTAACATTTCTGGTGGTTCATATGCCCCATTCACACCCAACAGGTGTACCTGTAATACTGTATGTACATCTTTGTTCCCCTTTCTGTCTTAATGTGAACGGCACTTATGAATTAAAGTATGTTATTATCCTATATGTTTACAGCAATGATAAAGAATAATTATGAGCACGCTCAGATATCTGAGACGGGGCCACAAAACCTGTCTATAATCGCACGTCAGCATACCACTTCCACTGCAGCAAAGGATTCTGGGTAACGACATACAAATGAGCACTGAGTCTGTCACTTTTTTGCTTCTTATCCACTTTAACGTGGATCCTGTCCTGGAACCTCTGTTCATTTTCCCTGTTCTGGCGCAGCTATCACTCCTCTGTGCAATGTTGCAACAATGTAACTTCCCCTTGTTGCTTCCTAGCCTGTTGCCTTGGCAACCCCCCTCTGCTCATATGTGAGTTGGGCTGCCCATCCACCCCCTGCTAGTTGGTACACCCAATGACTTGTTCCTGCTTGCACAGGAAAGCAGACTTTCTTTTCCAACCAGCAGCCATAGTGAGTAGACATATCTTTCACTGTTTCCTCAGAACAAGTATTCTTTTTTCCCTGCTCCCCACAAATGTTGTCTGCAAGGTATTTTATACCTTTTTGTATACCCCTTCCAATAAAGTTACAGAAAATAGAAGGCCTCTGTGTGCATTAAAAGGAGACGGGTTTAACTACCTGATTCTACTGATTAGTTACACTGAGCCTGGGCCAGAATAGATCCCTATAAACCTATGCCTGCTGTTTTCTTAGAAACTTGAAAGTCAGTGTTGCTATACAGTACGTGAATGTCTCCAGCACTAGAAGGGTTAAGGACTGCAGCTCCGCTTTGTAAAAGACAGAGGCAGAGAGAAGAGAGAGAACTTGTAACAGATGTGTGTACTTTATTTTTATTTTTAGAAAATACAGCAGTCAATCCAGTGACAAGCTAGAGGTCCACAAAGAAGGAATTTGCCATATTGATAATTAGATTAAAATTGAATTTTCAGTCACAAGATAGTGTTACTCATCTAAAGTATGAAAGTCATTTCAGAAAGATGGCTACTATTTATTTCAGTTTACTATAATGTCATTAGCATAGATATACTTGGATCTACATCTGTATTACAGATTGTGTTGACTCATAACGTGAAGGGCATTAAATTGCTTTTTCTGAATGTGTTGGCATAAATACCTTCATTTTGGCTGCTACATGTATGTCATTTTCAGCAAACAAAATGCCAAGAGTGTAAGCTGGGCGGATATAACTTGGCAAAGCCCAGGCAAATTTATATCATTTAAAAAAAGAAAAGGTAAAACACATACATTTTGATTTAGCCTATTCTTCAATGCTAATGAGATCTATTCTACAATGTAGAGATGTATATCTTCAAGGGCTGAAATCCGTGAGGTTTGGGGCTGAAAATGGCATTTTCATTTAAAAGAGCTTTTGTTGTGAACTTTATTTCATTGTTATGCTCGCTCTATGTGACCTTGTCAGTGTATCTTCCTTACAGCTGGTATTTGCAAGCATTTTACGGCATGGACTGTGCTAGTATTTTTCTACTGTACTACCACTATTGTACTTTAAAATGATAAAAATGGGGGGAAAAAAAGCATAATTTCCTATTAAAGCAGCAGTCTAAGCTGCCAGTTTTTTTTTTTATTTAAATTTTCCCCTTTAAAATGTGCATTGATACAATCCACGCAATGATAAGTCATTAGCTAAATTGCAGATCGATCCGTTCTCCTGTGATTGATTGGCGAAGATTCTGTTCTGGGGTTCACTAATTTGCTGTCAGTGCAGCAGAAGATGACCAAAGATGCAAAGTTCTGTCTTGAAGATCATGTGACCAGCAGTCACTAGATACAATTGGTGCACTGCTAGAGAGAGGGCAGGGCTCAAAAAGAGGTGTGCCAGAACTAGTTTCACAAGAGGAAAAGGATGTGACTTTGTAAATAATTGGCTATAGAAACAAAAATGCTTGTTACATTATAATACAGTACATTGAAAATTTCATTCAGAGTTGTTTTTTAAATAAAAAAAATGCTACAAGTATTTTCTCAAACTAGAGAACTGATTAATTAAAAACAACACAGGTAGGAAATTGCTTGATCTGCAGCTTAAAATTCCACCTGCCGCAGGTAGAAGACAAAGGCATCACGGGGAAGTAGTGAAACTAAATTCAAATGTGTTCATTTCTTTTTTATTGTTAACACTGATAAGATAAACACTGTTTTTTTTCAATGAAAATTGAAATAAAAAAAAAATAAACACTGATTTTACACCAAAACCTCCCTCCTCGGCCTTCTGCTGAAAACCAGAATCCGTAGCTATATTATCCAGTGAGAGTGCTACCCAAGTATAAAGTATTATTCTAATTATAAAGACATCGATTACACATCAGTATATAATCTGGTATACATCCTTCTGATGCTTAACCTAAACGTTGAAAGCACTGGAATTGGTAAAGACAGAATGAATGCAAAACATACTTTCACTAAAACAATGCATTACAATGTTCTATCAAACAGAGGCAGATCTTAGAGATGCATTTCACTCAACAGCAAAAAGACGATCAAATTCAAAGAGTCCCTAGTTTAGCTTAGCTCTGCCGCTCTCAGCTATTGGACTTGAATAGTGTGGCAATCATATTGAAAAGCCAATCAATCATTATTCAGGTTTAAGACCTGATAAATGTGCTTTTTTTTAGTAGCTCTAGATCAGTGGTTCCCAACCATAGTCCTCAAAAACTCCCAACATATCGGGTATTAAGAATATTGGTGCTTCAGCAGAGGTGGCTCAACCAGTGTCTCAGTCATCTCCATTATTTTTTTTTACAGTTAAAAGATATTTCGCAAAGAAATTAAAAAAAAAGCGGAAATATCTGTGTGTGGTTTTAGGACATGTTACTATATTCCAGCAGTGCGCAAACTGGGAGGTGCTAGATTTTCTGGGGGGGGGGGGCGGCAGGTACAGTGGTCCCGCACTCTCCCCCCAGGCATTTCAATTTTTAAATTAAATTCCAGCGCAAGGCCTCTATAATACACTTACCTTCCATTCCAGCGACGCGTGGTCCTTGTAACCCAGCGTCAGATGACCATGGCGACGTGACATCGCATGACCCCGCTTGTCATTTGACGCCGGGGTCGAGTGGGGAGGGGGAGGGGGGAAGCACTGAGAGCAGGCAGGGGTGTGCACGGGGAAAATTTGCGCACCCCTGCTACATTCTATTGCATATGTTACGATACTGGCAATAAGGCACGTGAGTTTAAGTCATGATCTGCTATTATCAATCCTCTTCTTCATGCCTCAGTCTCCAAATGGTAAGCTTACTGGTAACTGAACTTCTGCCGTGCCTTATTCTCTGTTCTAGGAATATATTCTAGTGTCACAAGGCCTTGTGTTTATAATAAAAATACAACCCAATTCAACAAGAAACAGAGCGATACATTATTCCTCATTCCAAAAACCTATTCTTCTACAGTATTGCCTAAACTCAAGCAGTCTTCTACCAAAAAGATTCCAGGTTCTCCACTATCCCCTTCCAGTAAGTCATTGGGGGCAATCTGTAAAGAATTGTTTTTGAAAACTAATTAAAAGAGCGCATTGCGTCCAAAAAACCCCAATTTGTCACCTAAAATCATTAGTGCATACTTGTCTTCATGTTCTTGAACTTCTCCCATTTGGCGCATATTTTCTTATTCTGTGTAAGGTGCGAGCCATGTTTATACATGAGAACGCATTGGGAATTGTTTGGTCTATTTGAGCTAGTCTTTTATCCCAACAAATAGTTGACTGACAATTTTGAAGCATTTATGGCACTCAAACATGGCTCATGCTTGCAATTTATTATTATATATTATTGTATATAATTTGCATGTGTGAACCACCGACCACATCCAAACTCTGCCTCCGCCCGCTTGCATCTCACTGTAAAACACATTTGTGTGATGTTGAGCCATCCACAGTGACCGCAGCAGACTCTTGGTGATCGAAGGTTGTAATGTAATTTTTATTATAATTATATTGTCATTCACAGTGTTATTACTTTAAGGTTATTATTGTTCTTTCATCACGAAGTGCACTTTATTATTTCACAATAGTAATTAATATAATCACATACACAGTTAGTGCGCAGTTTAGTTGTGTTATTTATACTACACATGGAAGTCAGTTTTATACATTGGCGCACAGAGATGCATTCATTTGATGTCAAAATTACTATTCGCGACGCTTTGTACAAAGACCGCTAGTAGCAGGTGCGCAGGAACTATTTTTAGGGCAGAGGTGCTGCATATCCAAAATCCCTAACATACAGTTTCATAATATTAAAATGTATAAACCCAGGTGATCCCATCACTCCTCTAGTTCCAGCCCCCGTAGCTATTAGTTAAGCAAGTGAACAGATTACACAAACTAATTGCAACTTCCTCATATAACTATATGTATTTCTGTGATGTGACTAATGACGACCTCTTTACAAGGAAAATGCCTCCTTTTTACACAAGTATCCCAGGTACCAGCAGATGCCTGATTATGTGCGACTGATTTAAACTTGGCCACAAACACTGAAATCCTAAACCACCTGTCATTGAAATAATTGTACAAACATCTCCTTCTCCAGTGAGCGAATGTTATTAGCCCTTTAATATGAGAATGACATCACCCAAGTTCATTTAATTATAACAGATTGGCTGGTGTTTGTGTCCCTCATGGGTGAGTTAATCTTCGGGGCCTGCTCTATTATATTATAATGCCCAAAATACTTAGTTCCACATGAATTACCATGGCGTAAGCCTACACTACCGAAAATGACTGCTCACATGCTCACGAGAGGAAGATACATCTCAGAGAGACAATGGCGTCTGCATTTGGACGGACATCTGCCACACCTGGTATCTGTTTGGATCACTCAATGTTCGAAGGCTGAATGAGTCAAAAAACTTTTCTCTTCGGTTGTTGCCTTTATACAAGTAAAAAGCTAAGCAGATAGTTCCAAATAAATAAATCAATAACAGATGGTCGAGTCGAGTCAATGGTCCACTGAAGTTAATATGTGCATATTTCTACTTCTAATACAGGGAGCTTTTAGCAGAAATAGCCATTGTCCCCAAAATATGGCCATTCGTAAATCTAGCAAACATTGATGAGTTTAAAAAGGTACAGATAATAATGTATGTATAGTATAATGTCAATGGGAGGCATGACAAGCAATAGGATAATTAGCCACGTTCAGTTAAATCAGATCGATTGCGACACATCAGTTCTGCTTTTTATACCATTTACTCAATTTAAAAGGAAAAATACAAAAATCAGCAAGTTTTGCAAAAAGTGTTTGCAATTTGGCCCTATTCTCCAATAGAAAACCAGACTGTGTGGTGCTCTTAAAACGTAGACTCAGCAACTTCAATTATATTGTATTACATAGTGTTAGTCCTCGGAGTATCCCACATATAAATGGTGACCACCTATAGCATAAACACCTATTTCCACCAGGTATCAATAAACCGGAAGAGTATAACCCCAATTGGTAAATACTCACACTAGCTAGTGTCCAGCCAAATCATTGAATGGGCAAAAACGGTGTATAAAGAGTAAATAAACTCACTTAAAGCAGGTGGTCCTCCCGGGATTAACATTCCTAGGTGCGTGCATCCGGTACTCCACAGCAAGGGCAGATATCCAGAAAGGAGAATTGGAGCACAGCTACATAAAAAATATATGCTAGAGAGTGTATCCCAAAATGAGAGGTTTATTATGGTCAGAGCATGGTTAACAGAAAAAATAGAGCCCTCAGGCCCCCACCGACATGTTTCGAGCGTGCGCTCTTTATCAAGGTGTACAATGATCTAATATTCCCCCTTACCTAATATAGTCTCCTTTTCCCGCCAAACGTCCCGTTAACCCGTCGCTTAGCTGTATCACCTGCAATGCGCCCTGTTGCCAGAGTGCATCACGAGTACCACGCTTCATGGCGGGTGTCGCGGTGACGTCAGCGCGTCAAGAATCACAACAAACTTTATTGACAATATAAACTTAGCAACCTAACACAACTTCAAGCAACTTTATTAATCTATTGAAACATAATATATATTAACTAAAGATACAAACATATAATACGGATAAAATCAATTTAAAAAACACAAGCAAGTTTAAAGAAAAAATACAAGCAAGGTTTAATGAAAAAACGTTGATCGTTTACAAGTTTAAAAGAAATATTTATTTATATATTGGGTTGTGAAACATATGAATCCACATATCCCCACCATATCCAAGGTTTTATAACCAGCATGTACCTACAAATTAGTCAATATATTCACTTATTTAATCAAACCTAATGAATAATTAGCATACATGCCTGTACCAACAGAACTTTCTACAATTGTATGTAAGTTATATTCCTACGGTATGGGTATTGGATTCATATGTTTCAGATCATAATCTTAACCATATACAGCTTTGAGGATGAATATCTTATAGTGTAAGTGATATAACATAGTTTTCCCAGTCTATCCCTAGCACTTATAAGTATGTAATTTATTTTATCATTATACAATCAAATATATACATAGAAATTGATGGTAATGCAAATAGATTATAATATGCAAATAGAATATATATACATAAAGATATAAATTTGTATATAATAAATGGATTCATAATACATATAAATTTGTATATAGTGATAATTAATGAATTCATAATACAATTAATTAGGTATCAATCTTCATTTTAAATATGGGTTTAGATCCCAATCTGTATTCAATCCATAGGGGATCCTAGTATTTAGAGTAAAAATCCAGAAGAGTTCCTTTTTATCCAGTAGTTCCAATCTATTACCACCCCTATATGGCATTTCAATATGTTCGATTCCTCTAAATCTTAATTTGGTAATATCTCCATATTTACAGGTTGTAAAGTGTTGGGATACCGGATGTGTGAGATCTTTGAGTTTAATTAACCTAATATGTTCTCGCATTCTGGCCTTCAATGCTTGTGTTGTGCGTCCCACATATTGCTTACCACATCCACAGTCCAATAAATAGACTATGAATGTGGTATTGGTACTCGTGATGCACTCTGGCAACAGGGCGCATTGCAGGTGATACAGCTAAGCGACGGGTTAACGGGACGTTTGGCGGGAAAAGGAGACTATATTAGGTAAGGGGGAATATTAGATCATTGTACACCTTGATAAAGAGCGCACGCTCGAAACATGTCGGTGGGGGCCTGAGGGCTCTATTTTTTCTGTTAACCATGCTCTGACCATAATAAACCTCTCATTTTGGGATACACTCTCTAGCATATATTTTTTATGTAGCTGTGCTCCAATTCTCCTTTCTGGATATCTGCCTATTCTCCAATAAACACCACTCCTAAATTCTATTATATGGTTACATACCTAACATACTGTATGCCCCTAGTTTGGGTATTGTATATACGTACATTCTCTTTGCTTACTTAAAAGTATTTGACATCATATAATTGCACAATGTGCAAAAGAAGCTGTACTGTAGTTAAATGCGCTGCCATTTTTGACTAGATATCAGCAGAATAAGATTAATTAGGAAGACTGGGGACTTGGGGATTTAAACTGTGATTAATGAGGCTTTAAACCAGCAGTTCATTTGTAAGTCACAATCTAGTCCATCAAACTGAGCTTTTTCTTTTTTTACTTTACTAAAAGGGGAAATTATGTTAAAGAGAAAAAAAAATGTATTATTATTTTTTTTCTACAAGTTTATTTTTAATATATATAATATATATTACTGTTCACTGACAAATAAAATGTGTCAGTTAACAGTAATATATATTCACTATAGAGATATATGTGCCAGAGATTACCTGCATTGCTCAGGGTCACCCAATTGTTGTTTTTGTGACTATTCTAATGGATTAACCTGTTTGTTGCCAGAGGATTTCTCTGTCTTCGTGTTGCCAGTGGAGGCCTGTAACACATTGTCGAGCAGTGCCATGTGTTGCTGGGCTCTTTGGGGAGCGAAAGGTTAAAGTGACAGATATACTTAACGGGGGTCCCAGAAATGTCTCATGTCTCATATAGGAAGGTGATTCCATACTGCTGTATGTAATAATAATAATAGCATGTTCTTGTATAGCGCTGCTAATTGTACGCAGCGCTTTACAGAGACATTTTGCAGGCACAGGTCCCTGCCCCATAGAGCTTACAATCTATGTTTTTGGTGCCTGAGGCACAGGGAGATAAAGTGACTTGCCCAAGGTCACAAGGAGCCGACACTGGGAATTGAACCAGGCTCCCCTGCTTCAAACTCAGTGTCAGTCAGTGTCTTTACTCACTGAGCCACTCCTAACTACCTTAGTTTATATAGCGCTTTTCTACCAATGGGACTCAAGCACAATTATTATAGTGCACGGTACACAGCACATAGGAATGTTACAGATACTCTCCCAGCCCAGATGAGCTTACAATCTATGTTTTTGGTGCCTGAGGCACAGGGCGATAGTGACTTACCCAAGGTCACAAGAAGCTGACACCAGGAATTGAACCATGTTCCCCTGCTTCAAACTCGGTGACATTGTTTACAGAGTCAATGTCTTTACTCACTGAGGCACTCCTAAGTGCGCTTTCTCCTCCATAACATCATAGTGCATTTTCACAATGATTTCTTCTGGAAGACTCCTCTTTGGCTTGGTGTTGCTGTCTCTTTCTGTCTGTACAGTTTGAAGTAGTTATCCTGCAGCTACCATGACAACATAGGTTGTAAGATTATCACAGGAGACCAGGATTAACACACCAGGGATCAATTCGACAGACAGATATTGGAAAAAGAAATATCCACAACTATTTACAGTAAACACACACACACACACACACACCTGGGAAACATGGGTACCCTATAAACATAGGTACAGGGATCTCCCTAAAGAGATTTACCCTGTTCTTTCTTTCCGCAGCCTCTCCCAGTTACACACAACTTTCTTCCAGCTCCCCAGCTGAAGAATTCACAGCTAACAAAGAGCTGGTCTTATCTCATCTAGCTAGCTGTCTCCCTCCTCCCCGAAGGTGTTTGCAATATGAACCCAGCCCCTGATTGGTGGGGGGAAGTGCAACAATAACATGCAACATGTTACTTGGGAAGCTGCAGACCACTTTTCAACATTCCCAACTGTAAACAAAATTAACCCCTGGTCCCTGAAGTGCTGCAACCAGGCTACAGAATACAACACACACATCCATAATACATATGACAGGTAGGGGTAATAGCAGGCTTGACCTATATCAAAAACAAATATAGAAAGGGTAAATATAACTGCTCACCTATGTATAGAAATGTCCTATTAAAATGGGTGGCAGGTGCATGAGAGGTAAATACATAGAATACACAGAGGAACCCCAAGAGAAAGGGGCTGAAAGAACCCCACTATTTGCACTCAATACCATAGGTCACAAACAAAAGGTTGAATTACCTCACCTACAATCCAACAGCCAGATCCAAACAAAAGTAAGTAAAAG